>NW_017309536.1:4361-49485 GCF_000935625.1 Nanorana parkeri
TATATATATATATATATATATATATATATATATATATATATATATATACACATATATACAAACTATATTGCCATAAGTATTGGGATGCATGCCTTTACATGCACATGAACTTTAATGGCATCCCAGTCTTAGTCCGTAGGGTTCAATATTGAGTTGGCCCTCTCTTTGCCGCTATAACAGCTTCAACTCTTCTGTGAAGGCGTCCACAAGGTTTAGGGAGTGTGTCTATGGGAATGTTTGACCATTCTTCCAGAAACGCATTTGTGAGGTCAGGTACTGATGTTGGACAAGAAGGCCTGGCTCGCAGTCTCCGCTCTAATTCATCCCAAAGGTGTTCTACCGGGTTGAGGTCAGGACTCTGTGCAGGCCAGTCAGGTTCCTCCCCCCAAACTCGCTCATCCATGTCTTTATGGACTTTGCTTTGTGCACTGGTGCGCAGTCATGTTGGAATAGGAAGGGGCCATTCTCAAACCCACAAAGTTGGGAGCATGAAATTGTCCAAAATGTCTTGGAATTCTGATGCCTCAAGAGTTCCCTTCACTGGAACTAAGGGGCCAAGCCCAACCCCTGAGAAACAACCCCACAGCATAATCCTCCTCCACCAAACTTTACACTTGGCACAATGCAGTCAGGCAAGTACCGTTCTCCTGGCAACCACCAAACTCGGACATGTGCATCAGATTGCCAGACAGAGAAGCGTGATTCGTCACTCCAGAGAACACGTCTCCACTTCTCTAGAGTCTGCACTCAAACCCATTCCATGAAACTCTCTATGCACTGCTGTTGTGTCAATCTGAAGGCTACACGAAGTTTGGAGGTCTTTAGCAATTGCCTCTGCAGACAGTTGGTGACTTCTGTGCACTTCAGCATGTGCTGACCCCGTTCTGTCATTTTACGTGGCCTACCACTTCGTGGCTGAGTTACTGTTGTTCCCAGTTGCTTCCACTTTGTTATAATACAACTAACAGTTGACTGTGGAATATTTAGTAGCAAGGAACACCGGAATCCAATGATTTGGAGGAATGTCTCAATGCTTTTGGCAATTTAGTGTGTGTATATATATATAGTGGGGGATTGGTCAAATGGGGATCACCTTCCCTGGGAAAAAGGCAGTCCACGCAGCAAAGTTCTTTAACCACTTGCTGACCAGATGTTTACACCCCCTTCCTGGCCAGGTGATTTTTCAGTATTCAGTAGACATGTGCGATTCGGTTCGTTCCGGACGAATTTTAGGAAATTCGGAGAGACGAATGCAAACGAATCCGAATTCCGATTTTCCGAAAATCGTTAGCGGTAGTCCGGCCGAAATTGTTTTATGGACGAAATTCGTTATTGGACGAATTTCGTTGCAGCAAAATGACATTAGGAAAAAAAAATGACAAAATTACATTTTATTTTTTCCTAATGTCATAATTTTGCTGCAACGAAATTCGTCCAATAACGAATTTCGTCCATAAAAGAATTTAGGCCGAAACGAATTTAATTTCGGACCCGAATCCGAAAAACGAAATAATTCAAAGTCCGAATCAAAACGAAACGAAACAAATGTTTTTTTGTTTGTATCAAAACGAAACGAAACAAAACAAATTTTTTGCTGGTGCACATGTCTAGTATTCAGCGTTGCGGTACTTTGACTGACATTTATTCCGTCATGCAACACTGTACTGAAAATAATTTTATATCATTTTTTGGGACAGATAGAGCTTTCGTTTGGTGGTATGGGGTTTTTTTTTTCACTATATTAAGGAAAAATGACTGAAAATGCTTTTTTTTACATTATGTTATAATACATTTATTCTTACCCAATTTTTTGGGAAAATATAAAAGACGGGGTCACGTTGGGTAAATAGACATCAAACATGTCAGCTTTAAAATTGCGCGCACCCGCAAACAACCATGCCCAAAATTGACCATAGGTTATGCTTTAAAAGCTTTTACCGCTCATCAGTTTAGTGTTATCAGTGATTAATTATTGCTCCTGCGGCAATATGTAACATGTGCAGCGAAATGGGCAAAATTGTCGTCTTCACATGTATGCGCACCCGACGCATGTTTGCAAGCATGTATGTATGGGTGGGGACTTTTAAATTTGTGCTTTTTTAAATTATTTTTTATGTGTAACTTTAACTATTTTTTTTCAACTTTCATTTTTTTCCTATTTTATTTCCACTTAACTTTATTGCTATCACATAGGGGATAAGAAACCCCCCTATGTGATAGCAAAGAGATGTGACAGGTCCTCTTTATAGAGACATCAGGGGTCTCCAAGACCCCTAATGTCACCTAAGACTCCTCAAAGAAGCTGATGAAGCAGAAATCTGCTTCATCAGCTTCTCTCCAGCGTCTGAAGCTGGAGAATGACACAAGAATGTGGAAGTGATGCAATATACATCACTTCCACATTCTGACAGTGGTGAAGGGACTGGAGGGAGCTTGTGTACCAATCTCCCTCTGATCCCCTGTCACAGAGCCACTATGCTGGTCCCGGGCTCGCACCAGGCACAGCGGAGCCCAGGACCAGCATGACAGCTGGAGGGGGGGCACGGGACACACACACACACGGACCGGCAGCTTATACAAGCGAACCACCAGCTCTATAGCTGGCGGATCGCTTGTATGTTAACAGGCATCGCTCCCTGTTTTAAATGTAGGCACTTTCCTGCGCAGCACGCACGAGTGGGCGTGGCTGAGCGGACGTTTAAAACCGCCCGCCCAGATCCAGGGAGCTCCCGGCAGTCCATTTTTTTTACAACGCCAGGCCGGGAGGTGGTTAAAATCTGTCTTGCAGTCAGTTTTATTTAAAAGGTTGCAAGGAGAAAACAAAACAAAACAGAAAATAAATCCTTGCCATCCAGACTAAACTAAACATACAGCATTCTTCTCTAACAGGTGGTGAGCTTCTCCCAAAACAAAAGCTTTTCCCGCAACCTTGTATTCACAAAGGGTCCAAACTGCTGCTCTAGCACTATCATGCTCCAGCCTTCCCCTTTTATCGAACCTGTATAATCAATCATCAATCAAGCAAGGTGAGAGGCAAAATCCAAATTGGATTACACAGACCCAAAGTCTACCAGAAAACCAGGTCTGGATTCAAGGTAGTTTTGCACATATAAGAGAAACCGAGGGGAAATATATCGCTCCTCAATGATTTCCCCTTTCCTTATGTCACTATATATAGATATATATAGATCTATATAAAGTATATCAACTGACACCGACCTTGTCAATTAAGTAATAGGTCCCAGCAGAAATGTAGCGCTATCAGTAACTTCAGGGAAGTATCAAAGAATGTCAAGGTATCGGTAAGCATCCGTGATGTAAATCAATCCATCCTAATATTACAAAAGAAGTAAATGCAATAGAAATGTTACTTCTTAAGAAGCCTAGAAACCTAACCAAAGTGAACGCAAATAAAACTGCAAAAATAATTTTTTAGCTGATGTTATGTGAATGAGAACATGTATCAAATATAAAAAAGGTGTTATTGCAAACTGACATCGAAAGTGTAAATATACTTTAAGGTTAGGGCTACATGGATAATTATCAGCAAGTAGTTAAATGTCTCAATAGGAAGAGATGTAATTGCCCATGTAAGCCTGGCCTTATCAATGAAACAATAAGACTGTTAACAAGTCAAATGCTAACACAGCTCTTTTTAATCAAGTAGCTCTTACAATACTGCGCATGAAATTACCTCTCTATCTGGACAGCAATGGTAGAACAGCAAAGCACTCTCAGCGTTAGGGTGATGAACCTAATCCATTTTCTTCAAGAAGAATATATTTGTCTGCAGTGTGTGAGTAATGAATGACCTATTGTGGCTGATGTCATGAAATTTGTTAAAACTTTGCTTTATAGTAATTTCCACCAGGTAGTAGCATCAAAATGTGCTGCAAAACATGCAGTAAACTAGAATTAAGTATCTGTATCTTTTTAAAGTGTATCTAAAGCCATTTCTTTTGTTTGTTTGTTTTTTAACCATTTGTATTTCATTTGAGCGATTTTCCTTAATTTTTTGTCCTTTTTTTGTCCTGTAGATACAAAAGGAAATCTCTCCTAATTAACCTGACTCCCTGCTTAGACAGCTGTCAAAAGAATAATTGTCCCCATTGAAATATTCCCCATCTGTTCCTGTTCTCACTTTCAGTCCCAGTGACCAGTGGTCACCAGAACTCAAAGAGATTGAATTTCGTCTGAGAACCCACTTCGTCTGAGGTCGCCCAAGACCCAAACAAAACTCTGACTGACAGCGCCTACTCCCGACCCAATCAGCAGCTATATGTTACAAAGGAGCGGGGAATGCCTGTTGCAACTGCCAACACTGATTAGTAAACATGTGCAAATCAACAAAAATCAGTTGATTCGGCGGTTCGTCCAAATCCGAAATAACACATTTAATATATGCCCGCATATTCTAAGACGATATTTGGGCATACATAAATTCATTTTAAGAACATGCCAGCCTCCATATTGAACGCCGGCGTGTTCTGCGCATTCCTGTCGCCATCTTGGAGGCGGAGCGTGACACATGCTGAACGAGTGGTGGAGTAGATTTTGGTATACACCAAGATGGTGGCGCTCAAACATGTATACCAAGATCTACTCCAAAATGGTGGTGCGCATGCACAGAACGCGCTGGCGGCCGATATGGCTGCCGCTCGTTCTGAGGTTTTAGTGAGCGGTTTCAGATTCGGAGGCTCATTGCCTCCAAATCCGAAACAACATAAAAATGTGTTTCCTTTGATGAAACGAATGAAAATGTTTTTTGTTTTCATTTGTTTCGTTTGGAAACATTTTTTGGGGTGTGCACATGTCTACTGACCAGTTTGGGAGGAGGGGATAGCAGTCACAGTTTTGATCGGGCTTGGGCGAACTCAGGTGAACTGGGTTTGCACCAAGCCCAGGCTCATCATTAGTCTCCAATATGGGAATTCCATCTCCCTATTCGTTCTGGTGACCACTGGTCAGTGGCACTGAGAGTGAGAATAGGAATATATGGGACATATTTTAATAGGGACACTTGTTCTTGTGACAACTGTCTAAGCAAGGATTTATGTTACTTTGAAGAGATTTCCTTTTATATCTACAGTCTAATCTCTAGTGGAGACAAACACAAACAGCAATAAAACCTGACAGGGGTTCTAATCTCTCGAAAATTCATATAGAACTAAAAAAAGTTTTGTCTTCACATATACTTAAACCACCCAACATCAGCATTATACTGGTTTATGTCATTTAAGAGTCAAAAGTACCTATAGATCATTATAGTTTATTTCTGAGAAGATTGTGCTGTGTTTGTCAAATGTGTGCACAAGTATGAACCCACTACCATCCTTTTATGGTTTCTATCCATGTAAAAACTCTTCCGCTCTATGTTGTTTTTCTAGTTCTTAACACATAGGGCCCGTTCACACTGGTGTGAAAAAAAAATGAACCTGCAGCATTTTTGCATCTCAATGCATTAAGAAGGAATGGCATTGCATTGCCCAAATGCACATATGGTGTGTTACCACACCACAACAGTGTTCATCTAAAAGGACATATTGGTGCTGATTTACTAACAAAACAGAGACTGTTCACTTAGCGAACTAAATGTTTTACTGAGCTTTGTAAATAAGCTAAAACTGTGCTCTCTTCAATCAACTAATCATGTCCTAGCACAAATCCTGTTTTATAATTTCCCTTGCACAGAATTGGATATTCAAAGTGAACATGGGATCACCTCATTTACCATAATTTCCTTTGCAAAGTAAATATACTTTGTGTATTCAATTTACTAAACTAATAGTTTCGATTCCTATAGTACCCTGGTGGCCAATTGATGACCACCATACATCCCTTAGGCCCTTGGTCCCAGCAGTTTGTAGTCAATGTTTTCCTTACTCATGTACAGTGAATATATTAGGTAGACTGGTTTCTTTTAAATAGGTGTTTTTTTTCACACTCTTACTTTAACTTTGCTTTCCATTTTTGTGTATGATTTTCTCTGTCTTTTTCCAATCATTGAACATTATGTGCTGCCCTTTGGTGATGTCAGGGTTTGCACCGTTACTTGCCTTGCTGTGGGCACTTCCTTGTTATAACCAGTGGTTCACATGACATGTCACATGACTGTATTCCCGAATTTAAACTTGAGTGGGATGTGCTGTTACCCCAGCCTGATCTCTGCTGCACAACAGCCTGGTCATTGTTGCACCCCAGCATGGTCTCTGCTGCATCCAAGCCTGGCCTCTGCTACACCTGCTCTGATCTCTGCTGCATCCCAGCCTGGTCTCTGTTTCATCCCTACCTGGTCTTGGCTGTGCACTGGCCTGGTCTCCACTGCACTCCAGCCTGGTCTCCACTCCATTGCATTCACAGCCCAGCTACTAGGCATTATCTGTCTATATATATAAATATATATATTTTATGATTTTTTTATGTAAATTTGCCAAAAATTTGGTACCTCAGATAAATGCCATTGTTAAGTTAAACAGTGTTGGCACAAGGCTTCACACAATGGAATATATGGGTGTACAGTATCTTCCATTGTGAGAAGCTAGCTTTCTCACAAAGTGATATATGGGTGTAGTTTGTTTTAAGCTGCACATTAATTGTTTTGAGTTAAGTTTTGTGTAAACATATCACACCTAAGCTTGTCAACAATAGCCTGACCTTTGGGCATTAACTGACCATGGATAGCATTTGTGGTACTGTGCTGCCATGTAGAGTCCTAGAATTCTGATGTAGTAGGTGAGATGTATGGGTGATCCCCACAGACGTTGACTACCAGTTTTTCTAAATGAAAGCCCAGCAGAAAGGGTAGGGTTTTATTTGGAGGGAGAACCAGAGGAACACACTTGACTGAGGAACCAGAACTAAAGCCGCAACAAGAAGCCATTTTCATGAGACTACTTGATAGCCCAGAAGTCGTGTTCAATAAGGAATTTTTGAACCAGCAAATAACCTAAGCTAATTGACTTTGGTGTATCCTATTACACAGAAACAATTACATGTGCTAACGGGCATAAATAGCGTGTGCATCTGTATGTACAGTATGTATGTATACTGTACATATTGTTAAGTGTTTTACCTGGTGTACTGCCCCGGCAGGTGATGCATCACATTTCTGTATGCTCAATTTACACTTGAGCAGGATGTGCTGCCACTGCTCAGGCATCCATAGTCCAGCCACAGCTGCACCACTTGTGCCTCTCATCTCTGCTGCATTCGCAGCCAAGCCTCTGTGGCAATTACAGCCAATGTCTCTGTTGCACCCCAGCCTGGTCTCTGCTGCATTTACAGCCCAGTACTGCTCCACCTGCAGCCAAAGTGTCCGCTGCACCCCAGCCTGGTCTCTACTGCACCCACAGCCCAGACACTACTTCAAATCACAGCCAAAGTCTCTGCTGCACTCCAGTTTGGTTTCTGCTGCATCCACAGCCCAACCACTCCTGCACCCACAGCCTAAGCCTCTGCTGTACCCCAGCCGGTTTCTGCTGCAACCACAGCCTCCATTAATACTCAGCTGCTGCGCAGTCTTTTCTGCACCCACAACCTCAGCCTCACAAACTCTGTACCCTCAGACTCCGCTGCATCCGCAATCTGAGCCTCTGCCTTGCCATCTCTCTAGTCGCAACCACCATGCTCATTCCTGCCTTCATATGCCCAGTGCCTCATGCCTTTCTCTTGCTCCAGTTCTCAGTTAACCGGCACCAACTCTCCTCCATGTCTGCAAGTATCTGTAGAGTGACCTGGGGGTAGCTAGCAGCTAAGCCCAAACTCCCGTGAGGGGGTCCCTGCCAGAGCACCAGCTATCCCTTAGACTCAGCTCACATGGAAATGAATTGCACAGAGGAGCAGGGTCCAAATCTCGGATTGTGACTCATACACCAAACCAGTTGGCCACCAGTTTTGGTAACTCAACTCCAATTCATGACAACAAATGAAGGGAGTTTAATCAATCCAAGCAACTGCTATTTTATCCACTCTACTGATCTGCTACTTAGCTTTTCCTAAGGATGGCCATAAACCTATCAATTTTTTTTGTTCAACACGCAGGCTAAACAATACAAATTGACCCGATTCCTCCATCAAAACAAACAGCATGTATTCTGACAGGTGCCGCCGGCTGAAAGGGAACCAAAAGCCAAAGTTCCACCAGTGTATGGGCACCTTCAGAGTCTTGGATCTGCTGATTCAGCTCCCTGTCTCCTAAAGGTAGCAGTTTGACTTTTCTGTATCTTGGGAACAAGGAGGAGGTACTGCTAACATGGAGAAATATACTGCTATATGAAACCTAGTTTTTCTCTGTTGGGGAGACAGGTAAGTTCCCATCTTATACGTCACTGTGATATAAATGCCATGTTTGCTACAAATAAAACTCACAAATAAAATTAAAACTTAATTAAATTTACCTATGCCACCTACCACTTTGCAAAAAAAGGTTATAATAAATACATTAATGTTTTCTGTTTAATTTTCTCCTTCTTGGTAAAGGAAAAAAAAAACAATCAATGCTGTTTTCAGACCTCTTCCACATGTAATTGTCCACACTCCCATTGAGAATTTATTTAAAGTGCAGGATATAACACCTTTCACAATCTGACTGGTTAACTGCTACAACAAATCAATGGTGCTATAGTAGCTCCAGTAACAAGTGTTTTGTCATGTGTCTTCTTTAATATTACAAGATATAAAATATAATTTTTCATATAGCAGGACCAGGAAAGTTAAGTGTTTATTGTATTTTGCTGAATGATTACCAGTGTATCATACTTTGCCAGCATTTTCTTTTTTTTCTGCTCTTTAATTAAAGGGCAAATATAATTCTTTTCGTGCTTCTAAAAAATCATGTTAGCATCCAATAGTACCCAAAGGAATGCATGTTTTTCACCATTCTAACACTAATCATAGTAGCAGTTTCTGCTCTCGGTTTTAACCATAAGTCCCCTGTGAGAAATTAATCGATTGGTTACAACATTCTCAAATATCCTGCCATTTTTCATAGAACCTAGTGCAGAACAAAACTGAAAACATACTAATTTATCTCCAGTCAAGAGTATCTTTTTATATACTTGAGGTTATTTAGTGGTTCTTTCATTTCCAATAAAACACCTATATGAACATAAAGTAGAGTCATTTGTCAGGTGAAATCCACTAAAGGGGTATGTGGAGAGATCATTTTCTAGGCAATGGTAAGCTTTATTAGATCTATTTATTTTTATATAAAATATCACAAAAACAATTGTAAGCGATGCTTTAATATGTCTCAGGCTTAAATTGGAATTATAATGACAACACAGTATTTATATGCCAACTTCAAAAGAGCAATTTAAAGTTCCATTTTAAGAAAATTAATGTTTGAGTTCAACAGACCAGAAAGCAAAAGGTTGTTTGGTTTCAGCTGAAGCAAGGAAAGGATATTAAT
Source organism: Nanorana parkeri (assembly GCF_000935625.1). Classification (NCBI taxonomy): domain Eukaryota; kingdom Metazoa; phylum Chordata; class Amphibia; order Anura; family Dicroglossidae; genus Nanorana; species Nanorana parkeri. The sequence continues at coordinate 13,771 of NW_017309536.1, forward strand.
CATCTACAATAACTTTTATTTGAACTTTTGATAAATAGTCTGCAGGCAGTTTTCAAATACTAATATTAGTAAACAATTTTATTTGAATTAGTTTAGTTCCGAGAAATAAGAAAGCAGAATACACAGATAATCAGAAAATACACACATTGGCCTCTGCAAAAGAAGGTGAGTCATTCATTAATCGTGTAGCAGCTGCACATAAAAGCTCAAATAATTCTTTTGTAATGTTTTAATAAAACAGTCAATTGTTTGGTATGAAGATTAAGGGTAAAAAGGAACTGTAAGGAGAAAGTGAAGAATTTAAATTGCAGCAATAACTCTGGCTTAAGATGTATGTCGGAAAGGTCTCTGAAGGTACCTACGGGCTCAGATTAATACAGCTATATGGCGGATACAAAGGTTAGCGCATGTGGGTGTATTAAAGAGGAACATGAAAACAAAATCTGTTAAAGTAATTGTAATGCCTACTGACAATGCCTACTTTGAGGCTGGATTCACACTTTGCTTTGTGAAACGCATGCTGTTTTGTGCATCTTTTTCGCAGGAGTTTTTGTGCATTCAACTGCATGCATTTTGCAAGTTTTTGCCTGAATTAAAAAAAAATTTTTTTGACATAAATACTATTCTATGGTACATGTCAGGTGCGTTTTCTGTAATGCACTGCACTGCAGTACAGCGATATGAATAAGCATAATTGAGAAGTGTGACAATTCTATATGCGCTGCACATCCCTTTTGTAGCTGACTTGCTATATTGCTAAACATTGTGATGTGAACTTTTCTTTTCTGTGCAAATAAAGCCTTGTTTGTGTTAGTGTTCCTAGTGCTATAAGATCAATACTTCACACATAAAAAAGGTAAAATAAGCTAATTAACAAGTATTAAACTACAACTAAAGTACAATCAAATTCTACTCCATTTATGTATCTCATGCTCCCCCTCCCAGGCACTGCAGCTTACCATGGGAGTGTTTTAAAAATAGCAGCAGTGCAGTCAGTCCAGAAAGCAGCTGGCAGGACTAGGTGTGGCCAAGCACTGATTGATAAGCTATAAGCTTGTGATTTATCAGTGACAATGCTTTTAGCCCGCCCCCTCAACATTACCTCATCCCATTGTAGTGCACGCAGACACAACCTACATCCTACATGAGAGTGGAAACTCTGCTCTAAATTTAAGAGCAGTGCAGAATCATTGCTACACCATCACAAGAAGCTGCAATAACTGGACACTGGTAGGCTCAATGGGTACTGAATTTATGTGAATTTGCAGAAGTACAAGTGAAAAGAGTGCAAGAGAAAGCATTGCAGATGCACTTATAATTAAATCCTGCAGGACATATTTTTTTATAATGGGAAAACATAGGGGTCTATTCACGAAGCAGCAGAAGGATCTAGCCGTAGCTTCGGCCGATCCTTCGGTTAGCTTCGGCCCCAGGACCCCTTCGGTTCAGTAGAACCGAAGGGCTGCTGTAAGGGCTATTCACTATAGCACGTACAGATCCCGAACTTAGCCGAGCGGCTCAGTCGGGCTGAACGCATATGCCTTGGCTCGGCTGAGCCGCGCTGAAAGCCGAAGCTGGCCGAGAGTCCGGCCATTTGCCGGCTGACAGCCTGCTTCTGACAGCGGGGGCAGAGCCCGCCGTGATGTTACGGCTGGCTCCGGCCACTTGCAGAGAGATCGGCGTCCCTGGTTAGCAGCTAACCAGGGACACTGATCTCCAGACAGTAAACTCTCCCGGGCGCTACGGGAGTCTCCCGCTACCGGCTGCCAAGGAGAGTAACACTGCTTTTTCTTTTTTTTTCTTTATTCTGACACAGAGCCATGTCAGAATAGAAAAATATAAATACAATTTTGGCCATAGGAATGCATTGCTAGATTTCTATTTCAATTTGCAATAGCCAATAGCAAACTAGCATTGCACCCGCCCTCTGCTGCAGTTCTCCATCAGGTCCACCACTACTGATTGACAGCAGCAGGTACAATAGCTAGTTCTATTTTAATTTTTTTCGATTCTGACACGTGTCTGAATAAAGAAAAAAAAAGAAAAAGCAGTGTTTCTCTCCTTGGCGGCCGGGAGCGGGAAACTTCCGGAGCGCCCAGGAGAGTTTTCTTTTTCTTTTTTTTGACGGCAGCAGAACCGCCGGCCAATAGAAAACAGTTGGGCAGAGCTAGCTGTCATCGCTAGCTCTGCACAATCGTTTTCTATTTTTATTTTTCCACTTTTTTAAGTGTTTTTCTGTTCTGCTCGGTCCCACAGGGAGCATCTATAAGAATAGACCGAACAGCAGCGAGTAGCCTGCCGGAGGTTCGGCTCAGCCGATCCAGATGTTGGATCGGCTGAGTCGAACTGCTTCTGCACTTCGCAAACGCAAAAAGGAAGTGAAATCATTTGCCTGGATTAATATACTTCCATAATATCCATTACATTAATTAATTGTAATGTTTTATGCCTTCATTTGTTAGAAGATAATTTTATTGATTTTGACCTTACTACCTCTGATAGTAGTTCAGCCACTCTTAACCACTCTTACATTTAATTTCTCTTTTCACCCTTACTGATGGTAAAACATAATTTCTCTATACTTATTTCCTCTTCCTTACTTTTGTATAAGGTGAAAAATAATTCAGCAAACCAATATTGACCTTGGATATTTGTGTACATAATGGTTCCCCAGGTCTCTAAGTCACCTTTTTCCAAAGCAAACATTTTTCTTTACTGTAAGAACTGTTGGTTATGTGCTTAGATGAAGCACTGAGATCTTGAGGAATGCTTAATTAAGTTTTACTTGCTTAGGAGAACATTACAAGTATGTATACTGGAATACAGCATTGTAGAGCATAGATATAGAACTTCCTGTATATCATAGATATAAGCATGCATGTAGAAAATTAACATATAGACTAGCATAGACTAGCTTTGCACTACAGCACCATCTACTGCTCAAAATACATAATTACAGTCAGTAATACAATCAGTCGAACTGAAGGCCAGCTGTACGGGCTATTCACTATAGCCCTTGCATCAGCCAAAGGCAGCCGAGTGGCTCAGCCGAACTGAACGCATATGCTTCGGATCGTCTGAGCCGTAGTGACACCCGAAGTGTGGAGAGCGGCCGGCCAAAGTCGACCAATCTCCATGCAGATGACAGCTGGGTGGAGCCAACCGTGATCTCAAGGCTCGCTCTGCCCAGTTGCAATGACAGATCAGCATTCCCAAATGACCTGGGGATGCTGATCTGTCATTAAACAATAGCAACTGGGCAAAGAGAGCTATGAGGTCATGGCCGGCTCCGCTCAGTTGTTGTTCATTTGCCGAGGCCTTCTAAAAGGCTCTGGCAGGTGCCAGCAAATAGGGAATAGCTGGGCGGAGCTAGCTGTCACCACTAGCTCTGCCCAATTGTTTTTCTTTTCTTTAAAAAAATGTTTTAAAAGTGTCCTATTGTTTATCACTTTTATCATTTCCTCTTCTTTTCTATTCTTTTCCACTCGGCGGCATTCGGCTATTCACTCACTGCCGTTCCGCCCCTTTGAGAATGTTGGATGTTGCATCGGCTGAGTCGACGGCAGCTGAAGCAGCCAATGTACGGCTAAAATCAGCCGTACAAGACTGAAGTGAATAGTCGAACAGTGTTCGGATCACTTCACTTCAGCTGGATTATTCTCTCGGCTGGCTTCGGCAGCTTTGTGAATACCCCCCTTAGTTTTACATCTTTGTTCCTTCTCCAAATCTCAAATGCATATGCCTAAAACTGTACTTCATATTCAAGATGATACCTTTTAAATTATTTATACAGGGAGAGTACTATACGTGAAAAAAGAATTTATACTGATCTAAAGGAGATCAGATCAAAAGGCAGTCATGAACGGGTCGGAGTGTCTGCTCTGGCATAAAAATATTAATTTATTGAACATGATTTACACACAAGTAAACAACATAAACCATCAAACCGTCACCTGAAAAACCCCTTATTAAAAATGATTGTACAATCATATTATCACTCACTTCATGCATACACTATAGGAAAAGGGATGAGCCGAGTGTTCAATTCGAATGAGTTCAAATGAGTTTGAAACGAACATCGGTAGTTCGAGCGCTCGCCAAACGCCGAACTTTATGGGATGTTCGCAGTTTGTTCGACCGCTGACATTCCATAAGGCAAAATGCCCTCTGAAGCTCTGATTTGGTAATGTCTTGCACTTGACCACAGGTCAGGTGCAAGACTTTGGCCAATCAGGGCTCAGTATTGAATTAGAGCCATGATTGGGCAAAGTCATGATGACTCTGACCAATCATGGCCTGCCTATCAGATGTCGGTAAACTACACAATTGTGTATGTTTTGCCGGCATTTGACAAAATTCCATTATGCAGCAGGAGCGGATGGGACGGCGGGTTTTTTTTCAAAATGACTTCTCTTTTTTTTTATTTTTTTATTTCCTCTTCGTCGTGGACAATGCTGGACACTGTGATAAACCCTGGATTACGTCGGTGGATCATTTTTTTTTTAAATAAAAGACTTGTCAAAAACATGTCTTGTTTTTTTTTCCAAATAAAGGATTTTATCAAAAGTCTGGACTTTTTAATAACTATTTTATTTAACCCTTTAGTGAATGGGTGCCCCTTACTCATTTACAAGGGAGAGGGGCGGCATCTGGGTTCCCCCTTAATTAAAGGGGTACCCCGATGCAAATAAGCCCCCTTGCCCGCAAACCCCCACAACCACCGGGTCAGGGTTGTGGGGACGAGGCCCTTGTCCCCATCGGCACGGGACACCCTCCCAGTGCCGAGGGCATGTGGCCTGGTGTGGAAGGGAGGGAGGGCGCTCGCTCGTTCCCCCCCCCATTCCGGCCCTGCCTATGCTCGGATCAAGGGTCTGGTATGGAATTTTAGGAGGGACCCCACGTTTCCCCCCCATTCTTGGGGGTGTGGTTCCTCCTTAAAATTCCTACCAGACCTTAAGGGCCTCGTAGGGACTTTAAGGGGGAACCCCACACACTTCTTTTTTTGTTTTTGTTACATGGGGTCCCTCCTTAATATTCCTACCAGATCTTAAGGGCCTGGTATGACTTTTAGGAGGAACCCTACACAGTTTTTTTTTAAAAATTGGTCCCTCCTAACATTTCTACCAGACATAAAGGGTCTGGTATTGTTTGGGGAGGGGAACTGCACACTTTAAGAGAGAAAAAAAAACGTAATTTTTAGAAATGTCAGTTTTGCTTCAGCAGGTTCTATACATCCTACAGATCCGCCACTTCACAGGCAGGTTAAGGGGACCCCTCAGGCATGATATTTGATGGAATTTTTAATTTTTTTTTTACCCTTTAAGTGATGTTAAAATCACTTCTCCTTTAAAAACAGTATTTTGTTTTTGTATTTTTGGCATTGATTCCTGTCCCCCAGGGCAGTACCTGGACCCCCATACACCCTTTATGGCCAATACCTTGCATATAAGCCCTCTTAAAGGGGACATTCATTTTTTAACGTTCGACCCCCATTCACTTGCATTCTGTTCGAATATGAACCGAACACGGAGGTGTTCGGCTCATTACTATATAGGACGGACTGATCAGTTTTAAAATATATGCCGGTGGAGCCTTGAATATCAGTTGCTATGTTGACAATGTTTCTTATGTGCTCAGATACATTGTTGCGATCATTTCTAGAATAGACATCAAGTGGTAAACTGGTTTTTAGATATCTTGTGTTGCTAATGTGGTTCCTTCAGCGGCTGGTATACCAGGTGAAAGATAATGAGTAACAATGGGAACCGATTAGCTATTTGGTTACAAAAGACTCCTTATGTGATCCCATGAATGGTGGGTTTCTCATAGGGGATATTTGACAATCCTCGTAAAAGGTGAAAGCTGTATATCCTCCAAGTTATCCAACTGGATTTATAACACAGTCGCGTGAGTTCCGTCAAGGATTTTAAACCTCTTTGTTATTAATAATGTGAGGTTCACACTTAAAGATCTTCAAAACTATGTCGAGTGGCGCCAATAAACATGAGTACTCACTGTTTTGGTCTAGAGCTCTAGATTATGGGTAGGAATTCCTCCCCTGGTGGTCTTTAATTCTTGAATTAATAGAAATAAACATTTTTGCTTTGTCACTTTGAAATCCCAGTGATCGGTGAGAGTCTTTCACTGCAGTATTCAACCTGCTTGCTGGTGGGTTCCTTTGTGAGAGATCGCGGTTATCGCTTCAGCGGCTCCTCGCACCGGAGTATCCTACCCGACATGCAGGTGTAGTGTCAGTCAATCGTCCATCACCATTGACGCATTTCACCCCGCCTACTTTCCCAGGGCTTCGCCCATGTTTAGAGTACTATACGTGCTTCACGTGTTTGTATCTTCTTTTTATGCTGGTTAGCCCCTCCCCCAGCCCCTGTTATCCTATATTAACAAGTTCTTCTCCTAATCTTTTGTCCCAAGTTGTATTCTGTTTGAGCAGGCAATGCCATTTGCATGGTTTAAAGGGCCCATTCACACCTATGTGTTATAATATGTGTTTTATCACATAGTAACATGTTGCATGCAAAACATTCATTCATTTGAATGGCTTGTTGAATTGACTTGCTCAGATATATGTGATGTGTATAAAATGACCCATGTATGCTTTTCTTTTACATGCCAAAGCATTCTATGTGTCACTATGTGCTTTTATTAATAACCATTTGAATACCTTTAAATAATATACACACAACAGAACTCAGGTTTACTGCAATACATTTTCCTACTTCCGTCCTTTTACCCATTTTGGTAAAAAGTACATTCATTTACTTACTTAATTAGGACCTATTTCTATATTAAGCTTGCTACTTTTACTTATATCTCCTTAGCACGTTGGAAGCTTTTCTCTCACCTTACAATACAAGAGATTTATTCAGAGCTTTAAAAGCATATATATTGTGATAATGTCATTACACCCTAATTGATGTGTTTAGCTCTATATAGTGTTTATAACTAAAACCAGGGTTGTATATGGGCTTGGTGAACTTTATTCAGCAGCATCTCTATGAAATAGAATTTATATCTATCATTACTTTGGAACTTTGGTTTTCAAGTGTTTTTACAGGTTAGAGTGTTTTGATATACTTGTAATTAGTATTTGAATTGTGAAAAATAAAGTTGATTCAATAGCATTGCAGCATGCATCTAGGGTGTTTCATGTTCTAAACGATTGCATGCCATTGTAGCCCCAAGGATAGCATGCTGGGGCAGTGCTATACAAAATAAGTGCATTAAAAATGCAGTATGCATGACAGTGAAAAGCTAGAAGTAAATTTATGATTGAAGTGCCACAAGTTTCCAGGGCTAAAACCTTATCCCCTTCCAGGGCTTGACAGATAGGAAACAATGTATGATGACTTGATAGTAAGTGGATTATTTGGTATTTTTACCTGGTACACTTTCTCAGCTGCTGGTTTACTATCAAGTCCACATAAATTGTTTACTATCCTTTAGGCCCTCATGAAGGAGGCAAGGCTTCAGCCCCTATGATGTGCTGGCTTTATGTTCCATCCGATTTTACATTGGAAAAACTTGTATCCAGACTATAACAGTATGGCTAGGTGCTTCAATACGATATTTATCCAGTTCAGTCACAGACTAAAGTGACTGTAAACTCCCTGTGGTGTGCAGAAAACACAAGCCCTAGACATCTTAGACTTACTCCATTTCCACTATTGGACAGTAATAAGCAATCTTTTAGAGATCCAGCATCATGTATGCACTCCCTTAAACTAGGGCCTTCCCAAAAAATATGCTGGAGCACCTAATTATGACCTGAGCTTTCAGTTTTCTCTCAGTTCCACTATTAAGTGCCACAGATACATGTTAAACAGAGAAGGGAAGGGAGAAGCGCTGCAAGCCGAGTAGGGAACAGGGCGATTTTTCGCAGAACCTTGTAAGGGGGGGAGGGGGGGCTGGAAAACTGGGAGCTAATATAAGTTCCCAAACTTCCGTGGTTAGTCCAATTAGTTCGAGTGTGGTCCCAAAAATAAAAAACATAAAATTGTGGAGGTAGATGAAATGGCGTGTACAAAAAGAGAAAAACAGAAAAAATCTAGGGACTTACCCTTAGGTAAAAGATATTACGTGGTCATCGACGGAGGGTGGAGTTTGATGATGCTGGTGTCGCACGGGTTCCAGCTTGCCAGGAGTGATGTCTGTTCTCCAAAATCTTGTAAACGGAAGTTGGCGAGGAGGTGTAGGTGAAGTATTCTTTGCTTTGCTTGCCTAGGGTGAGGGGTGTTTGCGGGATCAGTAGCGAGGGGTAGAGGTGGATGGTTGCGGTGTCTGCAGTGTCTTGACTGTGACCTTGCGTTGGAGGCATGTCTATTTTCCCATTGATTCGTGATAACTAGGAGGCAGCGGTGATGGGTTTTTTTTACGTTTGTTGATGAGTAAAGGAAAAGCTGTATATTCCCAAATGTGTTCTTGTCGGGTTAATATAACCACTTCATCAGTGATGAGACGCTGTGGCTGCTCCCTGGCTTGAAAAAGAAGTGAGTTACTTCGAAACGCGTAGCCTTGTTTTCCTCGTTCCACACAGACCCAGCCTCCGCCAGCCTCGTGCCTTTTAGTTCTGCCAGCACTGGACACACATTGATTGTTCCAGTTTAGCCTAATACCATCACGCTGGCACCCGAACCACGGCCGCAGCATCGCATTATCAACAGCCGCCGGCTTCTCCCCCCTTCCCCCTCAGCCAGTTTGATGTCCGTGAGTTCCATCTGTTCTGGATACGAACCGGGGCACCCCACCTCAAGTGCTTAGCCACTGGCAACCACCACAGCACCAGGTCTTTCAGCCTCAGGATTGTGGAAACACGAGCCACCTGTGTCCCCCTCCCTGTCAGATACATGTTAAGCCTACCAGTGAGATCCAACTGATGCAGTTTCCTATGTGTGGTAACACTTTTGCATTAAATGAGTTGCCACTCTCGTGTAGGCTGTGCCTACTTGCTCTACAGTGGGTTGAAAAATGTTTGCAGGGGGCATAATCATTGCTGACTGACAAGCCTGTAGGTTGTTAGTCAGCACCTGCACACTTAGTTCTGACCACTGTTTTCTGTATTGACTGCACAACCTCTCTTTCTGAAACCCTCCAACTATGAGCAGCAGGGTCTTGGAGGGGGAGCATGTGCGACACAAATGAAGGTGGAATGAGCTCAGTAAGGGGAAGTAAAAAAACGTGTTTTAGGCTTAGACATCTCCTAGTAACTGGATTCGGGACTTGGAATTTGTTTAGGCTATTATACAGAAGCCTTTATTTGTAAATTAAGTTACATAGTTACATAGTTACATAGTATTTGAGGTTGAATAAAGACACATGTCCATCAAGTCCAACCTATTGTGTGTGTGTGTATGGGTCCCTGTGTCATCTCGTTATTAGGAGTACCTGTACACCTCTATATTACTGTTTCTCAGGAAATCGACCAAAAGCTTCTTGAACGATTCCACACTATTGGCTGAAATCACTGCTTGTGGCAACGAGTTCCAGACCCTAACCGCTCGAACTGAGAAGAAACCCCTTCGCCCCTTGTGTTTGAATTTTTTTTCTACCAGTTATCATCATCAAGTTAAAAATATAAGTCACCACTTTATGGAATATAATTTAACAGATGTGATCATTTTATAGCTACTGCACTAGAAAACTCTGTTAGTTCTCTCTTCTACTAGATACATATTAGATACAGTGATCCTTACACCTAAATTAGGCATTAACATGCTGTTCATTTTCTGTAGTTTCATGAATGAGCTAATGTAAGCGTTGGGATAGGGAATGCAGTGCTCGCTAATGAATCATGTTGAGAGCTTAGCTGTGATCAGTTATACTGTTACTAGCTTTCAGATGATAAGCCATGGACATGTACAATAGTAAATGTTGTTGTTACATAATATGTTAATAAAATTAAAAAAAAACTAAGATAGTTTTTTTTATGTTTTACTTGTGCAAGGCATTAGGCTTTGTTTATATTCACTATTTACTAGAGGACTTACTGTATTGTACAATAAACTGAATTGTTTTTATAGTTTTCCAGTATATAGTTTGTTGGGGGACAATCTCAACAGCAAGGCTCAGCTCATTCACTTCTCTCTAATGATTTCCTGCTCTCATCTTACAAGTGCATCAATATCATTTCATTTTCAGCAATAGTTCAAAGTTTCTGATGCAATCTCCTCTATTTGTTACAGCAGGGTTAAGTCACGGTGAGGCAGAGTGGCTCACACCAGTCTTAGATCAGAAGTGGTCAATGTTTTTGACATAAGGGGCCTCAAGTGCAGCCCCTGACATAACCACATGGCCCTACATAACATCCATTGAATATAATGATCAACAGAGCTGTCAGAGACTGCAGACATGCAGCAGACAGTATGGAGTTCAAAAGGCCACAGCAGCCACTTGTTTTTTTTTAATTAAATACCAAAACTTCAATACAAAAATAAACCAATATGTTATCTGAATACAAAACATAAACTCGTATAAAACATTTTTGTACCCCAGGTTTCCGGGTCCCTGAAGGCACATGTAGTAACAAGGGAAAAAAACCCCGTCCCATAACAACTGTGTCCATGGCATCCAGATGACTAGTAATTGGCCCCCAGCCGGAACACCACCGCCTCAGGGACATCTATCTGTTAACCGTAGACACCTCCAGCCCAAAACTAGGTGCTCAACACTTGACCACCACTTAAAAGGACACCCACACCTATGATGGGTCCCGACATCATTCTCCATAATTTTACGGCATCCCTACCACCTTCAAGGACCCCAAACTGCTCCAGGCTGCCGTGACGAGCCACCCGGAACCTAGGCAAAACAAAGCAACACCAAACCAAACTAACAATGAAAAGGGGAGAGAAGAGAAAAACAAAAAACAAAACCCAAACAGATAAAACAAAACACATAAAAATATTTTGGGCGGGCGGAAATTACCTTCTCCTGCTGTGATTTTCTGCAACTGGACTCTTCCCCTCACTCCCAGGATCTCCACCCCTCGGAAATCCCACCCTCTCCCACTAATCTCCAATCAGGTAAGCCACCCCTCCATCCATATTCCCTTTCCTTTTACTGTTAACCCTTCACATGCTTGTCTCCCCTTCTCCCCCTGTCATGCTGTCTCTCCGCACAATTCCCTTTCTTCCTTGTGCTCCATGCCTTTCTTGACACTGCTAGATTAGTCGTATTACTGAGCATTTATTAATCAATGTCCCCACATTTGTGCCCCGTACAGTCCCCTTAAAAACTATTTGTGCAACATTTGATATATCGGTAAGCAAGATTCATTATACAAATCAGAGGAAAAAACATAACAAGAAAAAAGATTGACCACAAAGAAAAAAGTAAGACTGTGAAAGAAAAAAAGATTGACCACAAAGAAAAAAGTAAGACTGTGAAAGAAATAAACCAAGCTATTTACCTACTCAAACCTAGTGTGATAACTAATTTTCCTTCACTGGACAGAGTAAGAACCTAGATAAGAAAAATACATACTGTCTGCAGGGGCTCTGAGGGCCACATAATAGGTGCTGAAGGGTCCCCTGTGGCACCAAGTTACAGATTGAGTACAAAGGCCTTATTTCAATATTTTCCACATGTTCTCAGGTATACAGTATTCATAGAAAATAGGCACTTAATATGAAGCTGGAATTTGTGATCAAGCAACAACCCATGTTATAGCACAGTTTTTAGCACTAGAATATTCCCATCCAGATGTTCACATTTGAAACATTAGTATTCTCTAGAGGCTTCATTAAATTGTTATCTGATTTTCATAAATTACTTTTTGTGTTAAAGATAAAATGACAAAGAATAGCAACAGTACTTTTTTTTCCATCTGAATCTGTAGCTGAGGCAGGAAAGGATCATTTTGTGAAAATTAGAGTTGTTAAGATGAAATTACTGTATCCTATATTGCATACAAAATGAAACGTGATGTTAGCCTGCCAGTATGAATGTGGCACCTGTCATTCCTTGCATTGAAATCTTCTGGAAACTGACAGAGAAAAATGAAACTAGGTCATCTTGTTTGTTACGTTTGGTTTCATTTAGTGAAGATTATTTCACAATTCTGTGATATGCTGTTCGAACATCCACAAAAAATGTATGTTTTCGGAGCTATATGGCAAAGCCATCATTGTGTTATTAACCAAGACTATAATTTGGGGGCATGCTGATAAATCTGGTACATTAGCTGCACTGCCACCATTTTCATTGTGACATTATGTTATTTGAAAAATACATTTGTGAAATCCTAAAATTGTTCTTTAATGTTGCAGAAGGTCTGTGGCTTGCTGAATATAGGGTGTAATTTTATACTCTTTCTTCCTTTCATTCCTCCTAATTCCCTCCCTAGTGCAAACTCTAACAGGGTCATAAACAGAGAACAGCACAGAAAGATACAAAATAAATATAGCTCATAGTAAAAATTGTTAAAATTTTTTACCACTACAGTAACTAAGATATTATGATAGAGCAAAAAGTTTTGTTTTGGAAAAATATTCATTAAAATAGGTGTTAACATTACAAGGGAAATATTTCACACATAATGTACATAATGCACAAGTAAACATTTTTACATAATGCACAAGTAAACCATCATTCCAATTTGTATCAGATAATTCTATTGGGCATAGGAACAAAGGCAGGATATACCATTGTGCTTACCCTTAGTCAAGTTGCATGCGTTTTCTAAGTGAACAGAAGTTTTCATTTTCTCTGCTGGGATCAAACTTAAAGTGTATATAAATCTTAATACTGATAATTAATTTATCCGATCCTCCATCAATAATTAGCCTTGAAAGCCTTGCTTTCTTTTTCAGCAATGTCCAATCTTAGCAGCAAAAAACCTGGTGATGCTGCCAGTCCCCTTCCCTTCCTGGAGCATTTTGAATTTGCTGGTATGGATAGTTTGCATCTCTGTGTCTAATCAGTATGTCTGTAGTTCCGTGGCCACTGTGGCTGATGCCGCCCTCCCAGCTCTCATCTGCTAGAATGACAGCAGCTCCAAGCACTGTCAATACACCAGATGCCCAGGGATTGAACTCAAAGTAGGAAGGTGGGGAACGTATTTCCTTGCTGCCCTTATGTCATGCCACTGTCTGCCCCCTATCAATTAGACATGTAAATTTAATTTAGCTTTGAGTGGATATTTGTAGGAATTTCATTAAATTCGAACATTTGGATGCATCTAAATTTCTGAATTCCAATGTGTTTAAATGCAAACAAATCCGAATTGTGGTTTAACGAAAATTCAGATCTGTCTGAATTCAGGTCAAAACGAAACTAAATCAGACATGTGACTGTTCTCTGACCAATCAGATGGGTTTTTTGGCTATTGGAGATTGTATTACAGACACGGTCATGTGACTTCCTCTTGTGGATCGCACCAAAACAAAAATTCAGAATGGATGTGAAATCCGAATAATGAACCGAACTTTGGATCCGAAATCTGAATAACGAACCGAAGCAGATTTCGGATTTGAAATCTGAAAAACAAAAGAAATACAAATCCAAATAGATCCGAAATGAAACAAATTGTTTGCAGGGTTACATGTCTACTATCAATGCAGCCATATGCCCCACACTTAAAAAGATGATGGGAAGAATGGTCGCAGCCACGTGTCCACCAAATAAAATAAAAAAAGGGACCAAATGATTTCTCATTTGAAAATTTTAAAAGTTGTTTGCATTTCATATTGTGATGTGCATTGTATGTTTCACATATACTTTAACCAATACATAAAGTGCTGCACAGTTACCCCGTATTATTGTGTTGCAATATATCTTAGTGGACTTTTTTCAGACACACATAGATTTGCAATAGAGACGGAGGTTTTGTTTGTTTGTTGATAGAAAACTGGGTTCATACAATGGAAGGTGCCACCTAAACAAACCAAACTGGTTTTTCACAATGGTGTAGCTTGTCCTGTATTGATTCGTATACAATGGGATGGTGATCGTAAACAGTCACACCTAGCCTGGTCAAGATTCAAATCAAATCTGGACTACTGATGGCAATTAATGGTACAACGCTGCCACCTAGAGGTGGGAAAGTGAAATGTATTGCATTTTCCTAAAGGTGAAAGGGGCGGCGCTTCCAAAGTTTTAGGTCAGTTTTCTCTCAATAAAAAGCCAGTAGCTGAAAGGTTGAGAAGCACTGCATTTCACCAGACCAGGGCTTCACAGGAGGGGGACAGTACAGGGGGGCACCACAACATGAGAGGACTTGCTTCAAGACCAAGACATACAAAGGATTTAGCAGAGAAGCCATTTTTCCTAGACTGAGAAGTCCTGCCCATCGCGGAATTTGTGGAGCCTGCAGCCTGAGCTAAGTACATTTTCAGTGTTTCCCCTCCTAGAAATCATACAGGAGAAACTCGAATAATTAGTAAAAGTAATTGCAGTAAGTGCTGCAAAAGGGGCCCAAACCAAGTACTGAGTACATATGCATGCTTGTACTTTTCAGAGGTCCGATATTGTTCTATGTACAATCCTTGTTTTATTGATTGCTTGTAATAATCTACTTTTTTGAGGTTGTGGATTTGGGGTTCTTGGGGTTTTCATGAGCTGTAAGCCATCATCATCACAATTATGACAAATCACGGCTTGAATTATCTTGCTTTGCATGTAATGAGTCTATCTCATATATTAGTTTCACCTTTTAAGTTGCATTAGTGAAATAAATGAACTTTGCACGATATTCTAACTATTCGAGTTTCACCTGTACATGTATTTAGAAGATAGTGTAGTGGGTGCATGTGAATGTTTGTAGCAGCCTGTCTTGTTTATGTATTTGTTTGCTTTTTCCTGTAACTAAGTTTGTACACACAGCATTTTCGCCAAGTAAAGTACTTTTAAATGCTACTGGGTCAGTTTCCTTGAAGTTTACTGCAAGAACAGACAACAAATAGAAATTAAAGTTTTGCCAAGCTTTACAGCTGGGCTCATCCTTGAGATAAGCTTTATGTCTCTGGGATTTGTAGTCCAGAGCATTACAATTATCGAAATTTAAAGTTGTGCTAAAGCTTCAGATTTTACACCATATTTTGCTTGCTATTGGTAACTACTAGCAGTAATTAATTACATGTTTACCTTCCACCATTTTTATTTTTTGTTATTTTTAACCTTTGTAAGCTGCACCCTTGCCTCTTCCTGTTACTGCTTTGCCACACTTCTGGCTGGGAGAGTAAGCTCCCCATCTGACTAATAGGGACTACTTGTCCCATAATGCATTGTGATACTTATTCTACTTATCCACTGCGCATGTGCAGAGTCTATTAAAAAAAAGTCGTTTGGCACATATAACATTCTAATTAACATGAGCCAGCCTATTTAGTCTCTGCAAATTATAAATAAAGATTGGTTTTTTTTTTAACTGGTCAGAGATTGAAACCTCAGGATGCTTTGGGAGCAACTGTCAATCAGAAAGGGAGGAGGGTGCAGAGGTGGGTCTTTGGAAAAGTCCAGCTGCCTGTGCATGGAGGCACAGGCAGCGTTAGTACACAGAAATATCGTCCCCAGGACAGGAATGTGCACTGGAGGGTGGCTCCATAGCACACAGTAAGAGAAAGGTACAACCCTCAGAGCAGATGTACATGTCAGCACTGGGAGAACTTTTGAAGAAAATAAAAATGAAAGGTCTGTGCATTTGGAAAAGCAGCTGAGGAAGTAAGTCTACAGACTACACTGCATGTAGGGTTTTCTTTTTTTTAAATGTGAAACTTTAATATAATAATTGAAGCAAACAACATAAAATGTGCTACGGGAAAACGTTTGAATTACCTTTGAGTTGATCTATAAGTGTTTTTATTTTTTATTTTGAAGATCTCAGAATTTAAAGTGGATGTAATCCAAACTACAAAAATCTCCTATATACATCAATTTAAAATGTTAATGTAATTTCAAAAGTAATTTTCAATTTTTAAAAAAAATTGCAGCTTTTAATGCAATTAAAGCTTGTGATCCTTTCATGAAGGTCCTTTTTCAGGCACTTTCTGTTGTAAGGTGACAATGCTCTGTCCCCGTTGCTAGGCTGTGCTCCTACATTGTCACCCGGTGACACGGGCTTCCTATAAAGACTATGGGGTCTATTCACAAAGCTGCCGAGGGCAGCCGAGTGAATGACCGATCAGAAGTGAAGTGAGCCGAACACCGTTCGGCTATTCACTTCAGGCTGGTACGGCTGATTTCAGCCGTATATCGGCTGAAATCAGCCGTACATCGGCTTGCTTCGTGTGGCTTCGGATCAGCCGAACATGCTCAGCATGTTCGGCTGACCCGAAGTGCAGAAGGAGTTCGACTCAGCCGATCCAACATCTGGATCGGCTGAGCCGAACCTCCGGCAGGCTTCACACTGCTGTTCGGGCTATTCTGAAAGATCCCGAACAGCAGTGAGAGAATAGCCGAATGCCGCCGAGCGGCATTTGGCTCGGCTGTTCTGCTCGGTCCCTCAGAGGCACCGAGCAGAACAGAAAAAGAGTGAAAAAAGTAGAAAAAAAGTTAATAGAATATGATTGTGCAGAGCTAGCAGTGACAGTGACATTTCAATTTGCAATAGCCAATAGTAAACTAGCATTGTTCCCGCCCTCTGCTGGTGGACCTGGTGGGGAACTGCAAAAGAGGGCGGGTACAATGCTAGTTTACTATTGGCTATTGCAATAGAAATAGCCAATAGTAATGTCCCAATGCTTTTGAATGGGACTTTTTTTTTTTCTCTATTCTGACATCGCTCCGTGTCAGAATAAAGAAAAAAGACACAGCGGGGTTTTTCTCCTTGGCGGCCGGGAGCAGGAGACTCCCGGGGCGCCAGGGAGAGTCAGATGCTTGGAGATCAGTGTCCCTGGTTAGCAACCAGGGACGCTGATCTCTCTGAAAGTGGCCGGAGCCAGCCGTAAGATCACGGCTGGCTCCGCCCAGCTGTCAGAAGCAGGCTGTCGGCCGGCCAATGGCCGGCCGCTCGGCCAGCTTCGTCTTTCAGCACGGCTCAGCGCTCGACTGAGCCGCTCGGCCGTGATCGGGAGCTGTACGGGCTATTGTGAATAGCCGTACAGCACCCCCTCGGTTCTCCTGAACCGAAGGGGTCCTGGTGCCGAAGCTAGCCGAAGGATCGGCCGAAGCTACGGCCAGATCCTTCGGCAGCTTTGTGAATAGACCCCTATCAGTTGCTAGAAAGTATCAGTAGTGCGGAAATGCAACAAAAGATTTAAAAAAGGGAAAAACAAGTATTAAAAAATTGTTTATGCTACACAGTGCTTTAGGGTTGATTAACACAACAGTGTTGTGGTAAAGGCACAGTACCCTTGCATCTAGCACCTGCTATTGCACAATTCTTTAGGTGCATTAGTGTGTTCCTTGCCATACATTTGAATGCAGCATAGTGCAACATGTGGTACTGTAATACCGTTTATTGGGTTGTGGTGAAGTTTAAAAAGTTGTGCAGTGTGGTGTGCTGCAGTACAAATAATAGTACATGCAAGAATTTTGGGTGCCTTACAAAGCCAGTTCAAATAAATGTCTGGCTGTTATGCCTAACTAGTAGCTTAAATATGTTTTGATTTATCGGTTTAGAACAAGTATGCAGGTTAGATATTCAGATTTCACTTGCAGCATGCTTGCTTTAGGCCAGTAATTCAAACAGTTAAAGCCTGAGACAGCCAGACAACTAGCAATTTTAAAGGGTATTCAAATGCTTCCCCTAAATTTATATTAGTATAGTTTTCCTTTAATATATGAGGTATGCAATATCACAGTTTGTGCAACTTAAATTTAGCAAGACTTTGTGTGCCCTTAAGACTTCAAATGCATGTGTATGACCTTAAAGGGAAAATTTAATGTACAGGGCAAAGTGACTTGATGGTCTTTTATCCCTTCAATAGAAACCTATTGTCACTGTGCTCCCCTGCTACTCCATTCACTTTCCAGAGCTTTTGGAAATACCCAATACTTACAGATTCAGATTTAATGACATAATTCTGGCTGGTGGCATGACTGCTGAGAGCTCCATAAATAGTTTATAATTACATTGTCTGTGACAGTTGAGTTGGTGATGACTAAGATAAAATTATATCTGCAGGAATTCAGTTCCCTCTGTAAAGTTTAATTCTAAATGTAGATAAAGGCCTCAAAAAAGGTGCTTCCCGGAACAGTTTAAGAGCTAAGCTTTCTCAATACTTTGTCTGAAAGTGCTTAAAGTGGATCTTTACCTTCTTTCACTAAAAATCACATCAGCATGCAGCCCTGCGTGCCAATATGAAATCATCTTACATTCATTAGTTCATTGTAACACAAGAAGAAAAACAGGGGTTTTTGAGAGGTATTTCACCACGGCCTTAAGTTTTTGTAAAAAGTTATTTTTATTTAACATATGCTATAAATATACATATAAAAAGCAACAAATAGTTGCGATAGATTAAAACGAGATCATTATACCAGGAGCATAGACCCATTTAACATACTATACATATCCATTATAGATCGATAAATATTCATTCAGTGTGTCCAATCCCTACGCGTTTCACAACTTGGCTTCATCTGGATTGTAAACTGATCTAACAAGAAACAATATATTTAATCAATGCATGTGAACTATTAAATAGCATAGAGTGTATAGAGAGATGTGTTTAGGCACCTAAACCAAACGGAGAGAGTCCCACCACCATTTTCAGCATCGCACACCCGACACTCACCACCCACTGGGAGTAGCTTGATATGGGTAGAGCTCCCTGTAAGGAGTGTAGGCGGGGGTAGGAGTCCTCCGACAGAAACACTCCGCCCAATTTTGTCACGGGGGCCTTGGGGCCACGATAGGAGGGAGGGATTTTGGGTGTGAGCAGGAGGGCAGGACTGCCTATGCTTATCTTGTAGTATTCTTATGCTTCAACTTCCATAGACTTGTCAGGTTCTACTCATGAAGCAAAGGGTTTGTATGGGAGTGAAAGATCCGGTCGGTCCGGTCGCAAACAATATCCTGCAGCCACCTTGATGCCCCCCGCTCGCAGGCCACCACCGTCGCATCTTATTATCTAAATTTAAGGGGGAGAGGTTACACCCCGGGGGGCCACTGTGCTAGCTCCTCACGATTGTATTACATTCATTAGTTAAAAAAACGCAAAACATTTTTTGCTTACAATTACTGATTTTCCACTTCCTGGTTGAGTGAGGCACTGGTGATGGGGCCTTGTCCTCACAGATGCACCATGGGAAGGCTACATTACCAGTGCCTTCCTAGGAAATCTCATCTGTAACTGTAACATCTCACAAGATCCTCGGGGGGGAAAGGCATTTTTCGCCTCAGATGTTGTGCATTGCCACATATTCAAGGAGGTTAACCTAAAGTTCCAGGAAGTGAAAAGTTCCCAAAATGTAAAGTAATGCATTTTAGGGGTAAAAATAGGCAAGCGGAATACACATTAATGGGTGCTCCACTAGGGAAGTCAGAAATGGAGAAGGATCTGGAAGTCATTGTAGACCACAGCTTGAATAACAGCTTGCAATGCCAGGCTGCTGCAAACAAAGCTAGCGGAGTACTGTCATGCATTAAAAAGGGAATGTACTGTAGAGACAAATAAATAATTTTGCCACTTTATAGATCACTGGTTCGGCCACATCTTGAGTATGCGGCTCAATTTTGGTCACCAATCGACAGAAAGGATGTGCGGGAACTGGAGAGAGTCCAAAGAAGGGCAACAAAACAAATTAAGGGGCTGGAGGACCAAAACTATGAGACAAGGTTGCTAAATTTAAAAATATGTTCACGCTGTAAGTGAGAAGATTAAGAGGAGACATGATTTTGATGCACAAAATGTTTAATGGAGATGGCAACATCAGCAATAAACTTTTTACTGTAAACTCCTTAAAGCGACATTAAAGGATATTTGTTTGCCCTCCCCCCAATATTAGTGTAATGACTTACTTTAAATCGTGCCTCTTAATCCGATTCTCTTCTTCCTTACTGTAGTTTTCAGTTGTCCCTTCAGCGCTGGTGTGGGTCTCCGATCCAGCGCTGACTCCTCTGTCCTCCTCTTCTCTGATGTCCCATGGAGTCTGTGCGGTGTGTAGTAATTGTTTTTAAATATTTCCATAGCACATCTGCCACCTTCAACACCTGCAGAAACCCACACCTCAGTGGGCACAGCATTCAAAGCTAAGTGCATTGAAAACACTCAAGACTAGGAATTCCATTCATTTCTAATGCCCTGTTCACACCCACACATTTTGTTGTGCTATTTGTCCCACAAAGTTTCACACTGAAGTCTATTGGACCAAAAAGTGCTGTAATCTGCATAAAAGTAGCTCATGTGTTTTTTCCAGCGATAGGCATTCTTCTTCTTGTGACGAAATGCTCAGGTGTGAACACGGGTTCTAGAAATGAATGAGATTCCTTGACTTAACCGTTTTGTTGCTCCCAAGATAAGCGAATGGGATTTTAAATAAATAATGCATTGCGCTTAACAGGTTAATATGTATTAAAAATAAATCTAACACTTAAATTCTGTGCCTGCTGCAACACAATGTAGACTGCTGAGACAGGTGGTGCTGTGATTACAGCGCCACAGTCCTAGTGATCACACAGAGCAGACGAAGAACAGATGTTCTTCGTCTGCTCTAGGAGCTTTGTCTGCTCTGCTCTAGGGGCTCTATGGTGGGCTCCTATCCCGTGGTCACTGGTCCCCCAGAGGAGCAGGGGACCCAAAAACCAAGTGAATAGATCACTTGTATTAAACGAGTTCGCTATATATATATATATATCCATATCAATAATAATCCACTATATGCAATATTAATAGTGACTTGTGCATACATTCACATCACAAAAAGTGACATGTGCAAACAATGAGAGTCCAAATGTTAACCACTCAGATTTTGAAACCGTGGTTTGTGAAACAAAACACATAAAACAGCAATTTTCAGTGCCACCTTTAGGGCTCCTTTCCACCTTCAGTGACAATTAATAAGGCAAGATCCGCACTGACCAGATTCAGTGACCCCCTTTTTACAGGACGGTCAATTAGAGCTCTACTTACTGGGATGCCGGCATGTCTGATTCTATCTACTGAAATGAAATGAGATTGAGAGGAAGTCAGGAGTTTGTTTCATATTCTGAAAGGACCTCTGGACACTGGCTTTAGTTTGAATCAGGACTGCTTTTCTCCCACATAAAAGTCAGTAGGAGTTAAAAAAAAAGCAGCTAGAAACAGCTTGATGCAAATAAAGATGTCAAATGCAGGTAAGAAGAAGGTGAGATGCACTTGTGGAGGAATTCTGATGGAACTCAAAATCTTCTCAAACTGATCTCAAATGCAATCTGAATGCAGCTGAAAGCATGCTTTATTTGCTCAACACAGAAGTCCAAATGGTGGTGAGTAAAGTGGCTCTGTTGCATAGGAGGCATGATCAGATTCACAGGTTGGTTGCAAGGTTAATTCACGTAAACAGTGGCCATTATAACCTTTAAGGAGCTGTTTCCTTATTTGACTTACGCAGCTCTTTAAAGGTGCATTTTGCATGTGCAGATGCCATAAACCTTCAAACTAATTTTTCAGTGCCACTGAACTTTTTGGCCTGGCAGCACAGAATAATAATCAATCAAGGTTCATACTGTCCAGCAGCTTTAGGATGGAATATCTGAGGGAAATAGCTGCAAAGAATGTTATGAGCAAACAATATATTTTCCTAACTGCACTCTCCTAACCATCTTTAACATGTTCTATTTCATTTTAGATAATTATATTTCTAGACCTCTGGTTTAATTTTTCATTTGTATTCAGAGTAAAGAAAAGAGGTGAAATAAATCAGAATTCTAAATATGAGTCAGCGTTAATGGATTTCCACAAATGTTCCAACCTGAATTCAGACATGAGGCGAATCTGAGCTCAGCAAAACTACATTATTTTTACTTGATCATTCGAACAGAATGTAAAATGTCACCTTGAATCAGGCAGAGGAACAAGAAGCTGCCTTAACAATAAGTTATTACATCGTTTAAAATATAAGTTACAAAGATACTTTAAATGATATAGATTTGTCAGAGATGCCAAAAAAGTAGTTCCTTGTCGAAGATGCAATATAAATGATGTTTTCATTGCCTGCTTGCATAATATACAATGTTTCTACTTCTTCCTTCAACAAATATTGGATTCATTCATTTCAATAATAACCTCTTCATGTACTGCAGCATGGGATCATTTTTTTAAATCTTCTTTCTTTCTTTCTCTCTTTACTTTTATTTTCTCCTTCCTTTCCTTTTCTTCCTTTGTTTCTTTCTTTACTTTAAATGAGTACCCCAGGCACTAATCATTTATTTCATTTATGCATTTCTTCAAAAGTCATGAACTAATTTTTCAGATCAGCTGGCGCAGTTATCAAAATGTTGTCCTTTCTTTAGGTAGTTCTTAAACTATGAGGTCTGGTTTCCAACGTAGTGAAGCATGAAAGGCTTCTCATTTCACAACTGCCAATTTTTCCCTTTTTTTCACTAATTTTTCTAAAGTGACACATAAAATTTGTGTGCATATTTAGTCCCCTTTTTCCATTATTGAAATTTTTAGGTCACATCTCTTGCCTTGAGGAAGGGACCCTGCGCGGCCCCGAAACGTCGGCTGTTTTTTATCTTTGTGACACTATTGTCCAATAAAAAGGACTTATTCATTTTAAATACTTGGAGTGCTGGTGACCTATTCTTCCAATTGTGTATTTTGCACGGTGCCATCCGTGGAGTTACTACAAGCACCATCTTTGTTTATTGGCCGGGACTGCTGAAAGGTGTGCGGAGAGTATCCTCACCAATTGCAACTTTCTTTAGATAGTTCTTAAACTATGAGGTCTGGTTTCCAACGTAGTGAAGCATGAAAGGCTTCTCATTTCACAACTGCCAATTTTTCCCTTTTTTTCACTATTTTTTCTAAAGTGACACATAAAATTTGTGTGCATATGTAGTCCCCTTTTTCCATTATTGAAATTTTTAATGATCACACATAAGATAGGGAAGTCCAGGTGTCATTTGTGGCAAGTCCACGAGGAGGTGTTAAAAAAAGTTTGATCATTGATTTATCAGTGTTATATGACAGCTAATGTAATACTAGAAAGAGGGAAAATATTTAGATGCACCTACTGGCATAAAAGAGCTCAGGGTGAACTCACTAGCGTGGTGATTTATCCTAAAAGTGTAAAGAGCAGTGCAACATTGTGGGCTTGGAAAGTGTCACTTTCTGTATAGCCTGGGATCACAACACATGTGGGAGAATCACAGACATCAGATGCACTGTTTTATACATCTTGCAGCAGATAGAACAGATTTTTTTTTTTTGACAGATTGGCTGGAGTAGTCATTCGCCATGGAAGTTTGCTGTGAGGGTTCAACCAATTAAAAAAAAAAAGGTGAGTATCCCTCAAGTCATTATACATTTTTAAAGAAGAACTCCAGGAAAACTTTTTTAACCCTTGTAATGGGGATACCCCTGCAAGGATTAAGTGCTTGCTTTTGTCTGGGTTCAAAAATAAAGTTATACTCACTTGAAAGCTCCGAGCTGGCCAGCTGTCGCAGCACTCTCTCAAGCCTGTCTTCACCTATAGTGCAACATTGGAATGTTCCTCAGCAGCGTCCTCATGTCTATATACTGTGTATAGAACGTAATGATTTCGGGACCTTAGACTGCTGCAGTGGAGAGAGGCTGGAAGGACCGGTCTGAAAACAAGCCGTCTCCATGGTTCAGGTGAGTATAACTTTTTTTAAACCCAGACAAAAATGAGCACTTAACCTTTGCAATGTGGCGTTAGCCCCACTTCACAGTTAAATACATTTTTCCTGGAGTTTTTTTTTATGAAAAACAGTGCAACTCCTGAAGTTTGCTATTCTAGCACATCAGGTGTACAGGCTGGTGTTCCTACAGCGAGACCACAACTAACTGGATCCCAAACTATCCCTACACCTGCCAGGTACAAGTGAATATCTACCCATGCCTGTGCATTATGTTGTACATATTGGAAGTGCAGGATTGAGTTTCACTCCTGCACTCCTGGAAGGCCACCAGCTTTTTGACATCACAATATGGTGGCTCGGTACTGGCAGTGCCTACCGCCTCACATGTGTGGGATATCACGGCCATATTGGTGGCGGCCTTCCTGGGGCGGAATACTATCCCTCGCTCCTGACATGTACGACTTAACTGTGCATACAAGGGCAGATCTCTACTTGTATTGCGAATTCATGGGGATATGCAATACATTGCAGGAAGATTTGGTAAACATATGAGGGATTACACTGTGCATGCATGGGTCAATAGCTGCTTGGACTGGCAGCATCAAACTCACTCTAGCACGCCCAATAAACTCACACCACTGTGCTGCTGCTCTGCCCCTCACCATGCCATCATCAGCACTCTTCCTAACCCCGCCTTCTTCCCTCTCACCACCACCACTCTGCCACGTGCACACCTACCTATGCGTGCTCTCACCATCATTTCCTGCTATCTCACCACTCTGCAGCACCCCACGTTTTAAGAAGAACTCCGAGCATGTACCAAATTAACCCTTTTAGTGGGACTACCCCCATACTGCAAGGGTTAAGTGCTCATTTTGGTCTAGGGTTTAAAATAAAAAATATACATTCACCTGATCCTTCATCCTGTGGCAGTAACCGCTCACCTCTCTCACCCTCTGCTCCAGCTTTGGAATGTCCCTTGGCATACTCACGTCCAAAGCAAATGAAAAGATGTGATGACACCCCCACCCACCTTGGGTCCCCTCCCTAACAACTCTTCTGCATGCCCAATCTAATCACTTGACCCCTCACCCCTCTTTCACCACTCTGCCACACAGCATCCACTGTACACCTCACAAATGATGAAGTGCAGCACACTTCAAAAGTATTCAGCATATCATGTAGAAATGCAAACGTTTTTAGCAGCCAGCGTAGGTATAAAGACATACTTAGGCAACCCTAGCCCAACAAGTATGTTCTATGTGGCCCTCTTTACACCACAATGTCTTCATGTTCAAGTTTATTACAATGATGTTCCATTTACAATGATGACATAAGTACATGAGCATTAAAAGATGTACACCATTATTCCAATGTACCAGCAGCAACAAGGATATTTGCAGTATTACAGAACCTTTCAATGTGCCCGGCAGGAGTGCAGGGAAGACTCTATCCAAAATGTATGCCTGGTGACTGTTGCAATCCTTATTGTTCATTCAAAGCTATTATGTGCTTGTAAGGACATTGATGATTCTGCTCATTAATAGCAAATGAGAGAGGCTAGCTGGCAGGCAATAAATATTTTGGTTTAACAAAGGTAAGGTTCCCAATGCACTTTTCTCTACACTAGTTGCTTTGTCAATTTAAATAAAAGCGTTTTCAACACAAATAGAATAAATACAAAGTAATCTCAAATGCCTGGGAAAAAAATCCCTAGCTTTTCTTTATAATTCTATTACTGATGTTTTCAGAACGACAAATTGTGGAAATTGTCCAAACAGAGATTCTACCAGTTTGGATTTGGAATAAATTAGCTAAAGGGATATGTGCATCAGTATAGCTGTGTCGCCTTCAAGATTTTCGTATTAGTAAACTCATGTGTACAATAAAAATCATAACAAATCTATGCAAAGCAACATTATTAAAGTTGCAGCTTATTCATGCTCAGTTGAACATTTATTTCCCTTGTGTTTATCCTGTATATCCTCTAGAGCAGTGGTTCTCAACCTGTGTAACCTCGGGACCCACATGTATTATAACAACATACTTCATACTAGTGTAAGGTATGGGAATAGGGGAATGCTTTAACATTTTTCACTTCTCTATGTTGGTGTGGTGGTTTATTTCTGTATTAGTTCTACTAAAGGTCAACATTTAAGATATTAATTTTAACTATAAAAATGTTTATTTTAAAGTGACACTAAACTTAAAAAATACATTCAAAAACCTTAACTATTAGGCTGGGTTCACACCCGGGCGTTCCTGAAAGGTGCATTTTATGCGCGTTTTTAAGCACGTTTTTTAAGCATGTTTTTTTATCCAATGAAACACGCGTTCGACGCTCGTTTTTTAACCTCCCGGGCGGTATGATTTAAAATGTTTTTCCCTTTTTTTCCTCTATGTTTTTCGCTTTCTAAACTTTTTTAAACTTTTTACCGTTTCTGCCCCCCTGCGACGTGGACGCTCACAAGGGACGGAAGACGGAAGACGGCATCGGCCAGAGGACACAGCGGGGGAACAGTGACTGTGGGGGAGGGGACATTAAAGTGTAAGCTCCTCTGTACAGAGACTGATGTGACTGGGCAGTGTAAGCTCCTATGTACAGAGACTTTAAGCCCTACACTGCAACAACTGTCGGTGCTGCAAAATCAATGATGGAAAATGTTGTCAACATTTTCCATCATCGATTAGTCGGTTTATGATTAGTTGCCCTTGTTTGCGGCTCCACACGCACTGCACGCTTCACGCCACACCTCCCCCCCGCCTCTCCCAGCTCTGAGCTCTCCCCGGCCGCTGCCAGCCAAGATAATCACATCGTTGCAGGGAGACTGCAGTGTGGGGGAACGGCAGCAGCCGACAGTCCCAAGATCTCGGAAGAAAGTAAAGTTGCTTGAAGAGTGTGCAGGTAAGACTACCTGCACCCCCCCACATGCTGTAAAAATGTATTGCTGGGATTTGTTGTATTCCTCTATAGCTGATGGTATATTGCGCTGTATATGTACCATCAGCTATAGAGGACCACAAATCCCAGCAATACATTATACACTATATGTATATTGTATTGCTGGGATTTGCTGTATTCTATAGCTGGTGGTATTCTGCATTGTACTGTTTACCGTTTCTGCCCCCCTGCGACGCGGACGCTCACAAGGGACGGAACACGGAAGACGGCATCGGCCAGAGGACACAGCGGGGATTGCGGGCAAGGTAAGACCACTCTGTTAACCCCGAGCCACACTCAGAATACCAATGGATACGCGCTGAAATTCGCCTAAAGAAGCTCCTGTACTATTTTGGGTGTAGGGCGTTTTTCAGCGAGTCAAAACTAGCTGAAATACGCCCAGGTGGGAACCATGCCCATAGGAATTAATTGGATTTCACTGCTTGAGCGTTTTTCAGCGCTTCGATCAGCGCTGAAAACGTCCAGGTGTGAACCCAGCCTTAACGAAAATGTATCTTATTTGTGTATCACTCAGCGTAGATCCTCAAATCATCTCTGAATTGGTGTTGACACCGACCTTCCTTCTGGAGGGTGGCTACTTTTATTTCCCATGGTCCCTGTGTGTATTCAAATAAGTGATGTACAAATATGGTATAGTATTGTTAATAGTTAAGGTAGTTGAATGCATTTTTAAGATTGAACTCCTGAGTTTAATGTCACTTTACAGTGACCCTGTCACTTTCCCCCTGCCTGCACCACCACATTCTGCTTCAATCCCAAGAGATCTTCAGCTAAACTCACACTTGGAAAATTGTTAATCTTCTGGCTCCCTGCAGCCCTCAATCTTTTCTGCTGCTAACATCCACATCATTACAGGACTCTGCAGTGATGTGGAAGTCAGTAAGAGGAACCAGCGAGAGGTGTGGTGAACCTAGGACATTGTCCATTGTCCTTGTGTTACAGTGTATATTTTGCTGCTTATAGTTATTTTTTGTTTGCATCCTTAGAAGAATAAAGTTTAGGGCTTAAAGTGTAACTAAAAAAGAATATTCAGAGTACATTTCTGCAATTCCTTACCAATCTTTCTTTAGATTAATTTACTGCATTGGTATAGGGGTGCACAAACTGGCAAAATGACATACAACAGCTCCATGCTTTACTCTAATATGTATATTGTGTAGTATACAGTATATCTGTCATTAGTAGCCATGTGTGTATTTGGAAGACTTTATATAGAACATGTGCCCTTTCACTAGCAGTGCCTATAGGCATGGATCTACAATAGCTTTCTGTAGCCTGTCCCTAGCCAGAAATATAGATAGATAGATAGATAGATAGATAGATAGATAGATAGATAGATAGATAGATAGATAGATAGATAGATAGATAGATAGACATACTCAATCAAAACCCTTCTTCTACTTGCCTGCTTCAGAAAAGTCAAAGAAACCATCCATTGCATATAAAGACAAAACTGCCTCCACCCACTTACTATTTCACTACCAAGTACATTGCCAATCATTTCAAAAACAAGATAGATAACAGTTATCTCCCATGAAGTAAAGTGACACTAAACTCCGGTGTTAAATCGTAAAAAATGCCTTCAAATACCGGTACTTTAGAAATGAAAAAATAAATGTAGCTTATTTGTGCATCAAATTCTAAATACTACCAACAACATACAACGCCATCTACAAATCTGATCTTGGTTACTTCATCTACTTTGTCTCAAAATCATCCTCTTCAATTCTCCCAAGACCTTCTTCTCTCTAGCTCTCTCATCACCTCCAGGAATTCTCCAGAGCCTCTTCCATCCTCTAGAACTCTATATCCCAGCCTGTACCTCTACTCTCTCTGCCTTTATGTGATCCTTAAAAACGTATCTCTTCAGGAGATGAAATTATACTTTCTCAAACAACTCATCCCCACGCATTTACTACCTTTTGTATCACAAACCCTTAACTTTTAGATTGTAAGCTCTCACAAGCAGGTCCCTCTTAACCCTTTCGTTTTAAATTGTATAGTAACTTTACTGTTTCCCTTTATTTTGTAAAGGGATGCTCAATTGTGATAATATTATAATAATATGATAATTGATATTAAGGAAGGACATGGAAATAAACCCCTATTAAAAATGTCAGCATACGTATTTTAATTATATTGAATAAAGCTCATTTTACAGCTGAAAGTTACATGAATGAGAACAAAGCCAAAAAACAGACATGGTGTAGTGTCACCTATCATAAAATAAATGCATAAATGCAGGACTAAACTCTCACTTCTCAACCTGCTGACAATGTTTGATCTGACAGCAAGTGAGGGAGAATCTTCAACTGGGACACAGACAGAAAGGAAATCTGGCAAGGGTTCTATCCTTTTTGCTCTACTAAAATATATTTGTATTTCTTTATCTGTGTTATTGTTGGAAAGTTCCCCTTACTGCCTGCCTAGTAACATTTTGTCAGCAGGACAGGGAAAATCTCTCTAAAGGTGGCCATACACTCTACAACCATCGCAAGACTTTAGTCTTGCGATGGTTGTAAAGGGACTTTCTCCAATAGACACTCCGTCCAAAACTAAGGCAATGGGGCTGATTTACGAAGCCCAACACGCACACGCGCAGGCTGCGTGCGCGTTTTAACCCGCAAAAATGCATTTACCAAGCGAACAAATCACGCTTCTGCATACGCTTCTGCGCCAAGCGTATATGCGCGCATGAGCGCACAGTCGGCGTGTTTTTGCATGGCGTGTTCATGGCGTGCTTATGTGCTTAGTAAATCAACCCCAATGTGTCTTGACTAGACATACACTTTATTAACCTGTAGCCTGGACTAGTGAACGATTACTCTGTGTACAAATGTGAGTAGTTTTGCTTTAATGCTTTTTGCTATCTATGGTGACCTATCAACACAATACGAACACTTAGACAAAATGTGTATCCGATATGGAAGAGCTAGTTATTTGTATATTGTATATTTATTGTATATTTTATTCCTGTCAGCAGCTACAAGACATTAGTCAAAAGATGTAAGTTGATCATATCTACAGAGATTGTTTTTTTCATCTTGTATTTAATCTTGCTGCACCTTTTGTTGTCATTGGGATTTAGCTGTATTGCTTTGCAATACTTTGAGCACGGCAGCCACAGCTGCTCTTTAACATGTTTATTAGAGACTCAGGATCCACATTCTCAACAACACATAACTGTAGAATGTCAGTCAATGTTTGCAAAGCACAGCTCTCAAGAAAACCAAGACCAAAGATTCAAATCCAAAATATGTTATTATTGTTTGATCATAACAAGGTAACATAAAAACAGCCAATACATTTTATGGGATGTGGTACTTCCCCCTCATCAGGGCATGGAGATTGTGTGAACTTTAATAGAAGAATTATGTTCTGGTTATTTAATAAAAGAGGTAGACACAATGACAGTAGTCAAAAAAGCAAGTTAGCAGCATACGGCTTGAAATAGCCACATTTTCTGACTAATGCCAATGTGTCAACCTACATGACATGTACCAAAGTTGAGCCCTTCTATTCAAGTTTACAAAAATCCTAAACCCTGATGAAGGGGGAGTGCCAAACCACCAAAATATGCTGGATGTTTCACATTACCTTGTTATACGCGAACAAAAATAAATAATTGTAGACTCTTAGATCTTTGGTCTGGCGCTCTCAGTAGGCTTTTTCCTGGGGATTGCTGCTCTTTTCACTACCAACTGTATTTTATACAGAAAGTAATAATTTGGCATAATAATCATAGCATCCCCATGAAAAGTGCAACAGTTGATCTAATACAAGAGACAGCATCAATGCAGAGAAAAATTAAACGTATTTATAGCTTATGAGAACAAACAGGAACATATGGGTGAAATGGAGCACTTGTCAATGGTTGAGAGAGGGCCAGCTGCATAGACAGATTAAGTCTGTTTCCTGCATTACAACACAGATATTAGCATTAAAAAAGACCATTGAATTTACTGAACTGGCCAAGTTAATTAAAGCACAATTAGTCCTTAAATGTAGCGCTGCAGTACTTGCAGAATTTCTTTATAAACATATATGTATATTTTTACATTTTCATCACTCTGCTAGCAGAAAAGAAAATCATATTTATTGGCAACATTAGAGAACTGTTGACGTACGTATGGCATGTATATCTAGTATATATGAGAATGGCCTTCAGGCATACAGATGGAGCACATTAACTTCTTTAACTCATTTAGCTGCAATCTACCTGATGGATAATGCTCAATCTTATCTAAAGATAAATGTACTTCATTAGTATGTGAATATTTTAGTAACATTATGGTGTCCTCTTACTAAAGTGCATTACAGTCACTGCAGTTGTATTACTAGCAGATCCAGCTACAAAATTGTTTTACCACCTATTAATAATAAGAGTAGAAGGAAAAATCACAAGTTTAAGTCCACAATAGTTAATGTAACACCACATTCATATAAGTACATATCTACTATACTGCGACTTGCAAAAATGTCATACTATTTTGGATGTTATTGCTGGAGAAACATATTATTTTTTCTCCAGGCAAATGGCAATATTGACAATGTTTGCTTAAAATTATTTACATGAACAATACAATATAAATTTAAAACAAATATGTTTAAAGATTTGTTTTACAATATTAGGGCACCAGAAAGCTGTCTTAAGTAAACCTCCTGTTCTCTCCCTGGTTTGTGCCATTCCTACATATTTCCCTGCTATGCCAGATGTCTTAGTGCCTGATACTGGCATCTTGTTTAAAGCTTAATGCCAACCATTTTTTTTTCAGTTTTAAACTACATGGGGAAGAGTTAGAATTTCAGTCTGTGACTTCATTGGGGAGATTTTTCTTTCACTTCCTGGCCTTGTGACACCCATACAAGAAAAAGAAGTGCAGGGACAAAAGGGCACTATAGCAATAAAAAAGCAAAAAAAACCAAAATGTTTTTGTCTGTGTTTCCCCTGCTAATTTGTCCGTCTCGCTGTCCAAGAGAGCTCTTCCCAGTGTTGCCATCAGTGACTCAACGAACGATGTTTCAGAGCCCACTCTCTCTCCTTCTATCTTCATACCCAGGGTGTCCGCGACTGCCGGATAATCCCCTGTCCTCTGAGAAAAGGACCCTATGTGTGGCTTAGTTTTAAGAGCGGGGAGTTTTTTGCGTTTGTTCTGATCAACCAAGTGTACTGCTGTATGATCCTGGCTCTGGCTGACTGATCTCCTGGTTCCTGACTCCGGCTTTGTTTCCGTTCATCCCGCTCTTCGCGTCCCCTGACCTGGCTTGGCTGACTACCCTCTTTGGCATCTGACCCCTGGCTTGGCACTGACTACATCCTGGACTTTCTACAATATTTTTTGCCATTTATGTTTATTGTTGTTTTCAATAAACTCCTTTTATATTTTAAACCTGCACTTAAAGTTTCAGTCTGGTTTCTTGGCTCCCTAACAATAGGAGACGAATCCCACAGTTGAACACAGCAGCAGGCTAAGTGGAGGTAGAATTCTTTATAGGAGACATATCCCACAGGTGAACACAGCAAAGGACTAAGGGGAGGTAGAAGGGTGTGTAAAAGATTGCAACATGTATGGCCCTACCTGCTGTACTGCTGGCCTTGAAGACAGTTTGGACCTCACAATTGTTAATTTTCTCCTAGCAGAACTAGACTACATACCAGAAGCCTCTGAGAGATCAGAGAGAGACAAGCAAGTGAAGAAGAACACCTGATTTGCTTTCATTTTGCCATTTTCCTGTTTTTCTATCCCTGTATCTAGATATGCTGTATCTCTATTGTATATTTCTATCCAAAATGCAATGACTCTTAATCACCCATCAAGTTCCCTGTCTACCTGCAAGCTACTTGTGAATTAGAAGTTTAGAACCTTGCAGATCGAACCACGGGGGGCTGATTGTGTAAAATATCAGTGGAATGCATTGGTTTTGTTTATCCGTAAGACAGTGAATATTGTAAGTTGAAAACATTTTTATTTGTTCTAGTTAATTTTTTTCTGTTTTGAAGCAAAATGTTTTTTTTTCTTTAAAAAAAAATACCTTTCTTATTGTTGTTTCACTCATAATAGGAACTCACAACATCTATTGGATTATTATTTGCTGTGCTTAAAAGATAAAAACTCTCATATTATAAATTACTAACTGTTTTGAGCCAATTTTGTAAAAAAAAAAAAACAATTTAAAGGGTAATTCACAAAGCTGGCGAAGGATCCAGACATAGCTTCGGCTGATCCTTTGGCTCGCTTCGGTTGCGGGAGCCCTTCGGTTCAGTCTCAAACAGGTGCTGGCCAATAGGAAACAGTTGAGTGGAGCTAGCTGTCACTGCTAGCTCCGCCCAATTGTTTTTTTATTATTATTATTTTCTTTTTTAATCTTTATTATATTATAATCTTAATATTTATTTTCAAATTGTACTATTTATTTACATTTTAAAAACAATTTCAACCTTTTTTTACTATTTTCATTGGTTTTCTATTCTGTTCTGTACCATGGAATTACCAAGTAGAATAGCTGAACCAAATGCCGCTCGGTAGCATTCGGCTGTCGGAGACCTTCTGCACTTCGGCTCAGCCGAAAATGCAGAGCATGTTCAGCTGACTGAAGTGCAGCCAAAGGCATCCGATGTATGGCTGAAATCAGCCTTTCTGAGCTGGAGTGAATAGCCGAACATAGTTTGGCTCAGCTTACTTCGGCTGGGTTCTTCACTCGGCTGCCTTCGGCAGCTTTGTGAATGGCCCCCTTAGTATTGTAACAGGGTGGAAGTCCTTTGCAGAGAATGAAGAAAGTAATGTTTTGAATCAACTGCTCAAGATTGACCCAATTATACAGATGATATTCATTCAGTCATGCCGCACTGACTGTCAACCCCTTGCATGTGTACTGAGTAGATTAGCTGCACCTTTACTGAAGAAATGAAGGTCAGGAGTCAGAACTGCCTGCCAAGCACCTCCTTTAATAGTCCATGCATATGCAAACTAAAGTAAACTTAAAAAAAAATTAGCAACAAAATCCCAGTATACCTTTTCTGTTCTCATCCACAAACACATTTGTCACTACTGCCACCTTAACCATTGTAGTGGATTGTCTAACATTGTGCAAGTAACCACCATCAGGGCATGATTGCCAGAATTTTTGCAGAGGCTACTGTGGGTGACAGACAGGGGGAATTAAAATAAGTTAAGGTACCAGAGAGATGGCCCACTATGCACTAAGTAGTGCTCAAAACAACCACCTCTTCATTTGTAATATAGCACAATGTAATGACAATTTTAGATTCCTTTGTTACGTTACAGACAGTATATAGTATCACAGCTCCCAGTGCTCAGAAAGGCATGTTTCACATTCATATAAATCTAATTATAATATAAATTGCTTCTATATTTGGCTATAAAGATTACACTCCTTAACTAGCAAATACTTTTTTATAATGTTACATAAGGTCATATGAAATTTAGAGCTGTAATTTATTTACTTAGAGATAAACATACTAGAAAAATACTGTAATAATTATATGGTTAGGTGGGAATGTATAGTATTCTTTTCAGACAAGCTGCAGGTTTACAAAGAGATTTTTAGTGTGGGAAGTAGCTGTTAATGCATAGGATTTCCTGGTGAGGCATTTATTTAATCAGTATCTAGATTCTGCCGACAGCTCAGCACTTCACTGGTAATATGGGGGTTTATCATTGATCGAAATGCATTAGACAAGTAGTGTTACTGCACTGGAAAACTGAAGTACCATTGTCTGTTAAACTACAACTACTTTTTTAAAGATTCCATGCACTATTTTAACATTTACCATATATTAAGAGTATACTTTACCATTAAACATAATTACAGAGATCTAACATATGTTGTACTTTATAATAATTTAGTAACACATTTAGCATTTCAAATAGTTAAATACAGATAGATAGATTGATAGACATTACATGGCTTTTATTAAACATAAGATCATTTGCACATACACATAAATTGTCAGGCAAGTAAATAGAAATGAATAACATATTTATTGAACAAAATGAAAGACTCATATGACTATATTTTCAAGTTCTTAAAGTTGCACAGTCAAAATTGAAAAGTAAACCTTGAGATGTATACAGGACACCAGCCAACCAGCTCACTACTTCAGTTTTTCATGCAGACATTGTGTAATGCCAGAGCAATTACCTCTATATATGCACAAAATGCATATGTGAGATATCATAAACAAACCAATAAGTGGTGCATGTACAAAATTAGGGAAACCTGCATACCCAGGACAACATCTCTATGAGGAAACTTCATTCAAATATCTAGTGCAGGGGCACCCACTATTTTTCGTCTGGAGATCTACTTTTCAAATGACGAGCTCATTGAGATCTACCAACGAAAAAACACCTGCATTCAGGGGCGGGAGGGGGCGTGGCGGTGCATTGAAGTCAATGGCACCGCAGCCAGGCTCCGCAGGCAGGCCCCTCGCCCACAGTGCGATCGCCTGCATTAGTGCCTGTGTTCCAGTCCAGTGCGATCCGCAAAAATGCTGCAAGCACTATTTTTGCAGATCGCACTGGACCGGAATGCAGGCACTAATGTGCCTGCGTTCCGAGTGCGGGCGATCGCAATGTGGGCGATGCCATTGACTTCAATACAGCTCCACACCCCCTCCCGCACCGGAACGCAGGGAGTCGGCCTGCTTACATTCCAGTGCATTCCAGTACATTACAGGTCCCGGCGTCCTGTCCTCCCGTGGTGCTCGTGTGGCCGACGTTGCACATGGGGTGTCCTGCACCTTTCCATCTGCAGCGTCTGACACATTCAGCCGGCAGCCGCACGAGCACCACGGGAGCATAGCCGTAGCCAGCTCCTTTTGCGCCTGAGGCAAGAAAAAAAAAACAACGTTTTTTAAATTTATTTGTTACTATTTTTTTATTTTATTTTCATTATTTATTTTTATTTTTTTAAATTTACGTAATTTTTTTTTTTTTACTCTTGGGGGGTCTTCGGGGAAATATTAGGGGTCGAAAAAGCCAGCTGATATTTCCCTTTTAAAATAGAAAAAGAAATTGAGGACACA
>NW_017309536.1:49600-61443 GCF_000935625.1 Nanorana parkeri
CCCTCACCCCCCCCGCCGCCGGTTCCTTCACTTCTTCTCGGATCCCCGCTGGGGAGAGCAGAGGAGGTCCAGAGAAGTGGCGGGAGGAGAGGACATGGCGATCTACCAGTGATCGCTACACGATCGACTGGTAGATCGCGATCGACCTTGCGGGCACCCCTGATCTAGTGCATTACAATTTTTTTATTAGAAACTAAAGCTTTACAAAGACATTATTTTGCATTATCATGTTTGTTCTGCATGTGGCAATGTTGTGGGGTTTGTTCTTCAAATGCATTAGTCATACCGGAACCTGTCTGGGGGCTATTTATATTGTCCAGCTCTCACACAAGTGCCTTGTGCCTGTTACCAGTATGTGTAGCCTGCTTTGCCTTTGTTCCTGGACTGTACCAGTCCTGTTGTCCTCCTGGATACTGGCACCTTTGCTTCCTTTTGTTCTGGAGGTACTCTTCAGACTGTTTCACCCTTATGTGATTCATTGGAAGTTGACCTGATTTTTTATTTGGTTTGTTATTTACTTTCCTTCCAATATTTGGTATGTTTTTAATTTATTTGCTGTTATGTTTCAACATGTTTGAGATAGTCATGTTTATTAATGTTTTGTTTATTAATGTCTCTCAAGTCTTATCTCACTGAGACAAACACGGATACTTGCAGACACCACAAAGTGCTGCACTTCAGTGCTATTGTTACCGTTAGGCCGTCAGGTTCACTTTGTTTGAAAGTTTCCTTACTCTTTTGCTTCCACCAATCTGAGCAGAACTAACCTGCCCTCCCTACTCAAATCTCTATACTTGTACCTCTGAACCCTGCAGCAATGTTAACATCCCTTTGCTGGCTTCTTTATGTCCATGCATGTGCAGTAGAATCACAAACACTGATGAGGGGTCAGGAGATCGTGATCCAGTGATTCCACTGCAGACTTCAATATGGGACAGGTGACGTATGGATTTTAACATTGCCTCAGACCTTGTTGTGTGATCTTGGGGGAAAAGAGTAAGGAAACTTTCACTAAGAACCTGACCTGACCTAAAAGATAACAACAGCTCTGGAGTTAACCACCTTGTTTAAAGGGTGTAAGGGCCACCTCTGTTAAACACAGGAAAAGTTATCTGGGACCCTTAAGCAACTTTTATTCTTCCCAGATCACTTTTGTTTTCGGCATTTAGATGTTCCTGGATCTAGTAGCATTTAGCTACATTTACAAGCGCTTAGCAAAATAAGGCTAAATCGTCTTGGAAAAGAGAAAATTCAAGTTTGTGTAAATGTAGCTAGACAGAATGCACCTAGATACTTCTGAACATATTGAAATGCATTCAGCCATGGCATTACATTCTTCCAGATGCATTTAGAAATGAGCTCCAAATGCATCTGGACGCATGTATCTAATTTCCCATGTGCTTGGGACCTTAAAGGGATAAAATCCAAGACACAAGTAGTTATCTGCTGCTAATTCATGTTCTGTACCCTACAAGCAGTCTTCTGTGACTTGTGTGCCATATGAGCTCAGACACAGTTGTACTTACTGCACCTACAGATGTTTCATTACATATCATACAGACCAACTTGCAATTATATTTTTATTAATATCAAATAGCAATCTTCTTTGATGACTCGTCTTATTGTCTATCTGAGTCGGTTCTAATGACATTTAATGTGTGCTATAGTAAATTGCCACATATTTCTTTCATATATTTCAGTCTTTAGTTACTCGAAATAAAGCCATCTGTCATTTACTAGGCTTTTTCTCCATCACTTTTCAAACATTTCCAGTTATTACATCTTTGTTATTGTGAATTATTATTACCCTAGCATATATTGAGATCATTTGAATCCAATCTTGTCTACATTCATACTGGGAACAATTTTCTCTGCAATTCTTTTATAGCATTCTATTTATCCTTTACTGTGTCATTACTAAAGCGATCACTTCTGATACTTTTTCACTTGACATTGTCTTCATTGCTTGTCGCATCTCTTTTATTGTACAGCAGGGAATGCTTTTTTGCTTTCTGTCAATTGAGTTACTTGATTTTATGTAAGATTGCTACGTGCCATGAGCACTGACATGTATCCTAACAAAAATCCTTTTTTCCTTTGGAGCATGAAAAAGACATTGATACATGATAAGGGCCCCTTGGCTCTTCTTATCCACCCCCCCACCCCCCCCCTTCAATCTACTGTAATGTCAAAATGAACATTTGATCGCCAAAGCGTACTTTACACCTGTTTTTATTGTTTCATTATTTCCTCTGAATGGGTATGTTGTATCATTCTCATGCTTTGTCTGTATTTGTTTTTCTTCTTTTAGTGATCTTAAGTTATATAAGCTTAGATTAAATTTCACAGTGCAAAAGTAACATATTTTAGTCTTTACGATGTCATACCCCAATCAATCATTCATAAAAGTTATAGCTGAATCAGTAACATTCATACTCTTGACTCAGACAGAAGTATAGGCAGAATCTAGGTAAAGGCTCCCACTTTTTAATAGTGTAAATGTGAGATAAGTGAAATTTTGAGTTTTCGTTTTATTGAAATTTCAACAAAGTCAGGAGCATTTCAGCTAATTTTTTTCATTAAGCAAAGTGTGTTGGAGTTAAGGAGTAGTATAAGATTAAGATGTTTTAATGATTTTAAAGGGTGCAATGGGATTTAAAGCAACCCTGTCATTTTTAATTCTTAACTTTTAGTTGTTTTTTTGCAGCGGGCAACCTGGCTACATCCATCCATTTTTCTGAGCAGTTTCACTGTGATTTGTTCTTACAAAAAGACTGAAATTTGAGGACTGTGTTTCTCTCATTAACTTAATTAACCACTTCCGGGCCGCAATACATCTATAGACGGCAGCCCGCAGAAGTGGTCAAAACAAGAACACAGCTACTGTCTTTTACTGTACAAGTGATCTAGCGTCTATACAGTTGCCGGACAGTTTTCACTGTGCGGAGCCCTCCCCTTCCCCTCCCGCCGGGGCCGCCTTTGGTGTCACCGTGCGGGGCCCGGGACCGGCTCGGCCGGTCTCCCCGCAATGATCGGAGGGAGATTCAGTGGCTTCTAGCCCCTGATCTCAGCTTGGATCACTGGACCTGGAAGTGATGTGTATTACATAACTTCCGGTGTCACTATTTACATTCTCTGGCTGTTAGAGATGGGAGAAGAAGCTGGAGAAGCAGATATCTGCTTGCTCAGCTTCTTTGGGGTTCCTAGGTGACGTTAGGGGTCTGAAAGACCCCTGGTGTCTCCATAAAGAGGACCTGTCACACCCTATCTGCTATTACATAGGTGACTTGTTAGCCCCCTATGTGAGAGCAATAAGGTTAGTGTAAAAAAAAAAAGTATGTAAACATTAAAACAATTAAAGTAACATATAAGAAAAATTTAAGAAAAACCATATTGCTGCAAATGTTGGAGAGAGGGCAATAATTCTTGAGCTTTTAATCACTGTTAGCACTAAACTCTACTTTTCTACTATTCGCTACTATAAACTTCAATGATTCGGAATCAAGGTGAATGGAAAATTTATTATGAACATCAAGCTTACAAACTTTACTTCTGCAAGTCCACTATTCTTAATGTCATTATATTGTATGTATTATTTTATTATCTAAATCTTCTCTTCTCTGATGTTTTAGGTGATAGCTTTATTTAGATGCCTGCTTCATGTCTTTCTAACCTTAGATTCATCTCATGTTAATTTGCCCTCAACCCCTTATTTGTACTTTGAAAAAAGAAAAGAAAAAACAACAACCTGTTGACTGTTTTTTTTCTTTTCTCTCCAACTTTCTCTTCCTCACCTCTGCAAGCAGATAGGCTATCTTAGCAGCCCAGAATCTCAGCTGCAGCCTCTGCAGATCATCACTCCCACCCAACCCCATGGTGCACTTTATTTATATAGGAATCCATTAACAATTGACCTCACTACCATTCAGGTGCCCAGCAGCTGCTTTGCATCTATCACTCTCCCTGTTACTCATACAATCCCACTTTAACCTCTTCCCTACCTCTCTCTTTGCATCCTGCCACCCCTTTCATTCCTACTACTCCTCATTCATTTTATTGTCTCATACTTCCCACAGCCGAGGGGTAAGGTGACACTCTCCTGTACACATTAAACATATCTGACAAAATAAATATGCAAATTCTGATTTCTACTCTCCTCTCTTAACATGAGTTCCCTACCATTTCTTCTCACTTTTTGGGCTTCTCTTCTTAAACTGATTTTTCTTTACCACCCTCTCCACCCCACAGTTTATATATTTCTCCCTCTCTCCTGCCCTCTCCCTATTACTGCACTCATCATCTCCTGCTCATTCTGAATCCACATGCTAGGTTTACACTGGGGCATGTTCACTCATATAAAACTACCTCTCATCTCACTTCACTCATCCTTCTACTTCTCCTGACTTCAGAGGATATCTCTCTCAATCCTGGCTCTCTATCTTATAATACTCAGCCTCCAAACCAGCACTGCCTTTTCTCTGGCAGCAGCCGTAATCCACACAACCTGATTTCTATTCACCTGCTTCCTAGAACCAGTCCTTCCTTCTCATGTGCCCTCTGGAATGTCCGCTCTGTCTGTAACAAATTCACCGCTGTGCATGATCTTCTCATCTTCATTTCCTTTAACATGCTTGCAGTTACTAAAAAAACCTGACTTCAGGAATCTGACTCTGCCTCCCCTGCTGCCCTCTCCCATGGTGGCCTCCACTGGACACACTCACCCAGACCCAGTGGACGGAAAGGAAAGGACGTGGAGTGGGTATCCTTCTATCCCCACAATGCACTTTTCAAGTTCTGCCTTCACCTCCCTCTCTATCCCTCTCCTCTTTTGAAACCCACTGTATTCGCCTATTCTCTCCAATTTCTTTGAGGATTGCTCTGATATACCGGCCACCCGGTATCTCGCTTTCTTGATGACTTCCCTGCTTGGCTACCCTACTTTCTCTCCTTGGAAATACCCACTATCATTCTGGGTGACTTTAACATTGCTAATAACATTAACACCCCAGCTTCCACTCAATTTCTTAACCTAACCTTTTCTTTTGATCTAACTCAATGGACACAGACTCCTACTCACTCTGATGGTAACCTACTTGATCTTGTTTTCTCCAACCTATGCTCTCCTTGCAACCTCGCCAACACCCCTTTCCCCCTCTCAGACCACAACCTTGTCAGTTTCGCACTCACCCTATCCCCAACCCGGAATCCCCCCTACAAGGCACACTGGAGAAACCTTCGCCACCTAAACCCTTCTCTTCTCCACTCTGCTACTGACTACCTCTATGACAAAATCTCACCCCTGTCCTGCCCTGACCTGGCTACTTCTGTTTTTAACAGCTCACTCTCATCCTCCCTAGACACCTTAGTTCCCCTCACTACACACAGACTTAGACCAAGTCCGCTACAACCGTGGCAAACTGAAGGAACCAGACATCAAAAAAGACATAGCCCCACTCTTGAGCGACTGTGGCGGAAAACTAGGTCTCTGCAAGACTTCACCCTGTATAAAGCTGCCCTCCTAAAATATAATTCCTCAATCTGTGCTGCCAAACAAACTTATTTTGTCACTCTAATTAACACACTCTCATCCAAACCTTGTCAACTCTTTTCTACCTTTAAGTCTCTACTATGTCCTCCACCGCCCACTAACTCACTCACTGACCAAGACATTGCCATTCATTTCAAAAACAAAATAGATACAATTCGGGATCAGATCGCCACTGTCCAATCAACTTCCCCTATTAATGTACCAGACCCACCATCACACTTGTTAATCTCCTCTTTTGACCCTGTCACCACAGAGGAGGTTACAAAGCTTCCCTCTGAAACCCACCTCACCACTTGCCCCTAGACCCTGTTCTCTCAAAACTACTACGGGCACCCTCTTGCTCTATCCTACACTCTCTCACATTTTCAATCTTTCACTCTCTACAGGCATCTTTCCTTCCCCTCTAAAACATGCACTAGTCACCCCAATACCGAAAAAACCCTCACTGGACCCTACCAAACTCAATAATTTCAGACCTATCTCCTTACTCCCATTCACCTCTAAACTACTAGAACACCTTATCTACAAGCTCCTGAGTCGCCACCTCGCTAATAACAACCTTTTGGACCTGTTTCAGTCTGGCTTTCGCCCCATACACTCCACTGAAACCTGTCACGCCTAGCTGTCTGTGGTTGTGAACCACAACTGCGGAGAGAGGAGTGGTATGGTTTAGGTGTGTAGTTTATAATGGCAATCAGTACTGAACTCCAAGCGTCACTCTCAGTCTAAAGCAGAGAGTTTGGAGTTTGAGACATCATCTGCCAACTGGATCAGGGATTTATTGAATTTGCGCAGGCAGGGTATTACTTCATACCCCCTACTGGTTCTTTAGGGTAACTTGGTGAAGATATCACATAGACTGAGGTATAACATAAAGTCTTACTTATATAGTGAATGGAGCAAAGTAATGAGATCCAGCACAAGGTTAAATGAAAGTCTAATCCATATAGTGTTTGTATCAAGATAATCAGATCAGCAGAGGTTAAATGCAATTCTCAATACTATAAGAGATGCATCAGAGTAATCAAGCCAGCATATGGTAATTTGGAAAGACTTCCCGCAAAGTATATGTATCAAGGCAATTCAGATCCAGCATATGGTACATGAAAGTCTCACAATAAATGTAGCAAGGTACTTATCGGTTTTCGTGGTTTTAAAGTGGAGGATCCCCGGCAGGGAGGTGGCAGTGGGAATCCACAACTGGGTCTCCAGGGTTCTGTAGCCAGGGTCGGTCAGGTCCTTTCCAGGTGAGGGTCTGAGGATGCGTCTACCGGTTGGGGGCTGCTGGCGTTGAAACCGCAATAAAGGAACGTCATGAAAGTCCCCCAAGCCTTTTAAGACACGAGGAAATGCGGGTGGGCGGAGCCGCACGTTCCCCTGGACAGTTCCGCGTTCCAGCGTCCTTGGACCCCTCCTCTTCTCCATCTACACCTCCTCCCTGGGTCAGTTAATAACCTCACATGGCTTCCAATACCATCTCTATGCCGATGACACTCAAATATATCTTTCCACTCCACAACTCACCCCCTCAGTGTCTCCCTGCATGTCACTAATCTACTAACTGACATATCAGTCTGGATGTCACAACACTTCTTAAAACTCAATCTTTCAAAAACTGAGCTCAGGATATTTCCTCCTGCCCATGCACCTTCCCCCAACATTTCGGTTGAGATTGATAACGCAACTATTCAACCCTCCCTCCATGCCAAGGTCCTAGACTCGAACCTCACCTTTCTCCCCCACATCCAATCACTATCCAAATCTTTCCGCCTTCACCTTTGTAACATTTCCAAAATACGTCCCTTCCGCTAAATTACTCATCCACTCGCTTGTTATCTCTCGTCTTGACTATTGCAACT
Organism: Nanorana parkeri; assembly: GCF_000935625.1. Taxonomy (NCBI): domain Eukaryota; kingdom Metazoa; phylum Chordata; class Amphibia; order Anura; family Dicroglossidae; genus Nanorana; species Nanorana parkeri. The sequence continues at coordinate 57,008 of NW_017309536.1, forward strand.
CCCTCCTAATTGGCCTTCCACTACACAGGCTATCTCCCCTTCAGTCTATCATGAATGCAGCTGCTAGACTCATCCACCTGACCAACTTCTCAGTGTCAATCCCTACACTGGCAACCCCCCTCAGTCAATCCCTACACTGGCTTTCACTCGCCTAAAGGATAAAATTCAAAATATTAACAATCACTTATAAAGCCATCCACAACTGCCCCTGGATATATCTCAAACCTTGTCTCAAAATATCACCCTAACCGTCCACTCCGCTCATACCAAGACCTCCTGCTTTCCAGCTCCCTTGTTAACTCCTCCCATACTCGCCTCCAGGGGTTCTCTAGAGTCTCTCCCATCCTCAGGAACTCTTTACCCCAACCTGTCCGTCTATCTCCCACCTTGACTGCCTTTAGGCGTTCACTAAAGACTCATCTCTTCAGGGAAGCCTATCCCACCTCAACCTAACCACTGAACCATCACATTCTCAAACAATTCATCCCCTCATAGCTACCTCCTCATGTATCACTTCTCCCTCCCTTTTAGATTGTAAGCTGGCACAGGCAGGGCCCTCATTACCATCTTGTCTTGAATTGTATTGTGATTATAATGTCTTCCTTTTATTGTAAAGCTCTCCGCAAAGTGTTGGCGCCATATAAATCCTGTATAATAATAATAACAACCGATGAGCGGTAAAAGCGTTTAAATTGTTACCTATGGGAAATTTTGGGTATTGAAGTTTTTTGCGGCTTCACGCAATTTTAAGGTTTGACATGTTTGGTATATATTTACCCGACATGGCTTAGTCTTTCATATTTTACCTAAGAATTGGGTATTAAATTATGTTTCTGTGCGCTAAATTTTTCTTTAGTTTATTTTATCCTAAAAATACTGGTTTGATAAACATTTGCGCAAATATCGTGCAACAATAAAAATTGCAACTAGCATTTTCTAATTCTACAGACCTCTGCTTTCAGAACATATATCATTGTTTGTGAGTTTTAAGCTGTTTTCTAGCCAAAAATGTATATGTTGCCATGTGTGCGAAAATAGTAAGAAAATGATCCGCACAGCAAGTGGTTAACAAACAATGCAAACCCCTACCCCTCACAACCCCTGCTAACATTATAAAGAAGGAGAAGCCAAGCAGACATTTTGACCTTTAAGAAGTCAAGAAACCCCTAAAATTTAAACTGCAAGAAGCATTTTTTATTCATTTTTTTTTTAGCTCATGCTATGTGATTGGGAACATATAATACATGTAAAATAGGTGATATGCCAATTTTCCTGCAAAAGTAGAAATACACTTTATTGCTAACTATAGAGCTAACCCTAATGCTAATCTTAAATCATAACCCTTACACTTTGTAACTTTGTAACCAAAAAAATATGATGTCAGAATAGTTATAGCAATCACATGTCTTTGTTTATCAACAAAGCCATTGATATCCTAATCAGCTGACATACTGTGGTTATCACTGACTTAGATAGTAAACAAAGCCATATCACCGACATGGCTTTGTTTATGACAAAGCCATGTCACACCATAATAGGGTGTGACAGGGTATTGTTTTATCAACCCATGACTCATTTCACCGGGATCTCACAGCTAGGAGCACTGCACACTCCTAACTTTAAAGAAGGATATGTATTAATTTAATTATTTAATTATGCTATGCAATGCCACATTGTGAATGTAGAGGCTAATTTCAAAGATAGTTTGATGAATGTGAATTTTGCTGCAGAGTCAAGTTTGGCAAAGTCGCCTGCACATCTCTAGAAATCAAAAATATAGAAGAAAGAATTCAGAGATCACTTTAACTACATAAGCTAAGATTATCCACATATTGTTGTCTGCATTCAAACTGTCATTATTTCCATGTAGAAAAATATGTGGTTTTCCCAAGTGATGTTTGCAATTATATTTCAACAGGGAAACCTGTTTTCTCCCAAACCTTAGAGAGATTTCCGCTCACTTCTCAATATGTCTTTAAGGAAGTAAGTAATGGGAAATCTCCTCAAAGAGACACATACTATAAAAAACCCAAAATGGATTTTAATCTTTCTCCCTCATTCTAAAAGAAAAGTTTTGGCTATAGATACATTTTAAAGATAACTTCACAAATATTATTAGAATTATTATTACAATGGTTAGACATACATGTAGCAGTGATCAGACTAATTATTCTTAACCTGTAAATAATCTTGTTTCTGGTAATATTTTTTTCTTTGAATTTAAAAACACTTTATTGCTGATAGAGGATAACGCCTCCCACCAGACCCTATGTTCACAGGCTAGTATAAATGATCTGAGTTGTTGTACAGCTGCCCAGATCCCTTGTAGTTGACAAGCTGGCCTTGCTTGACATCCTTGGTTGCTAGGACACCAGTGGTCCTAACAACCAATGACTGAAGCGAAAGGGACCTGCACTGAGTTATAGCAGGCAGTGGATGCACCGGCCTCGGAGGCTAGTGTATCCACTCTCAGGCAGCCAGTGCAGGTCAGCAATTGTGTATAGTGAATGCGCAGCACTAGGGTTCACCAGTGGGTGAAATAAACTTATTAGGGTGTTATATCTGTGCTTTCTTAAGAAATGTAAATGAGCAAATAAATCTCTCAAATATGATGTCAGTAAACCTTAGTGATGGCTAGTGTTATTATTTATAAGGTGCAAAGCCTCCACTCAGTGCTCATGTGCAATGAACAGATATTGAATTAAATGGATAAAATGCATAAACCAATTGTAAACCTTAGTACAATAAATACATGTGTTTAAATTAATATTCCATTAAAACGTGATCAAACTTCAACAAGATATAAACTGTAAAAAGGTGAACGATGACTTAGTGAATCAAATCTAGTATTGAGTACAATCTGTGTAAAAATATTAATAAAGTAGCCCAAAAAGTGCTTGGAAGTCTTTATCCCACACCATGTGTAAGTGTCCACCTCACTCGCCCCTCTGGGGTGCGCACTCACCACATTGTTATTGTCTGTAGGCAATAAGAAGTTGGTCAATGGATATGCGTTCCCAGCGTCCGTCCCAGCAGTGTCCCATAGGCCGGTGGTTAGCGAGAATTATAAAAAGAAACTCCTCATGGAGTCGTAGGCATAAACATTTATTTAAAATAAGTACAAACTTACAGTTAAAATTAAAAAAAACGACCGGTCACAGGCGGCATGCAAATAGCCTGTATTTCCGTGTTGTGCGTGGTATTGAGTTGGGTAGCCCCGCAATTGCAGTCCAGACAGAACCACCACAGGGTCTGTGTGTGGACCGCAGTCCGCCATTTAGGGATCCCTGCTATAAACAAAAAAACCTTTTTGAATTTAAAGGAAAAAAAGGATATAGTGTTGCGTTTCTATTTTTTACACTTACTGCATTAGGAACCAGATGGAACCTGCTTGGCCTGAGCACCCAAAGCTGGTAATAGGAATTCTTGGGTATGGCTGGAGCTATACCATTTTGGAAACATATTGTTACTAGTAGGGTTTGAAAGCCCTTGTTTCTATGTATACTTTTTGATTAAATATTTACATTAGAACAGAACATAATGACGAAATTGAGCCTCCCTCTCTTATGCTTCTCACTTACCTCCCACCCCCCTTTTCTCATGGAGGTATTGCCAGAAATACTGAAACTAGAGTTTAATCATGATATATGCAGGCTCTGTTTCCTTCGTGGTAGGGCTGCACAGTGATTGTGCTTTATTTTATTCTTCTAACAATGCAACCTTACCAGATGAGTAAAAAAAAAAAGAAAACAATGTAGTTCCTGCATCTCTGTGAAGTTCAGGCACCCATATACAGTACATAATGTGGTAGAAGTGCAAAACAACTGTGCCTGCCTACATCAGATAGTGATCTCATGTCGATAAGTATGTTGCTGGCCATCAGTTATCAGGAGACATAGTGATCTGACAAGTTAGAACACCTTATCCTACCACCATTGGTAGGTGCATAACTTAGACCAGTTCCCATGTAACAGTTGAGCAATAGTAGTGGAAGAGGAACTTTAGTTTCTGTCTGCACATCTAAACCCACTAGATTTCTATGGGTACTCTTACTGACTGTAGCAAAATACAGAGGGAATCATTAGAAGATTATTTTACAAATATGTTAATGTAATGCAATAATAAAAAAAATGGTACATCAACTTTGTAACATAGTAAAATGAACATGTCAGGGCAAAATAATGTACTGGCTGTTCCAGGAAACCAGGTCATAATGATGTAAGCAATCACTAGAGCATAGTTCCCATTGTGCGTTTTACTATTATTACCAAGATCAAATCATTGTAGAAAACAGGCACAAAATAGATGGGCCTGGTTTATAGATGTGATGGGTCTTTTTTTTTTTTTGCTGTCTTTGTTAGAATATGCTCTAAAATCAGACTTCTGAGAGGAAACGATACATAGGGGCTGATTTACGAAGCCCAACACGCACACGC
>NW_017309537.1:0-3276 GCF_000935625.1 Nanorana parkeri
AATAGGTAGTCATGTGTGCACAGCGAAATAAATATACCAAACTGGAATAAGGCCCCGTTCACATATAGCGAATTGTCGCGCGATTTCCGCCGCGATATCGCGCATTTTTGCCGCGCGATATCGCGAGAAGTCGCCGGCTAATGATAGTCAATGGAGCTGTCTTAACTCCATGTCGCTCGTCGCGGTGGCAAGTCGCTTCTACAGGACCCTTTTTTTCGGCGGATTTTGCGCGATTTTACTTTTTTTCTATGGAGCCCGACGGGGAAGGTCGCGCTACCGTCGCTGGATCGCCGCCCCGAAAGTCGCGCTATCCCGGCCGTGCGGATCCGCTGCAAAAGGTATGTCGCTATGTGTGAACGGGGCCTAAAGGGGCCGCCATCCCCCCCCCCTTCCTGATCCACCAGCATCAGCTCTGAGAGCTACGATCACCACCCACCTAATGGGCCCCCCTGACATAGGGGGCTTGTTGTGACGCACGTTACATACCACCAGCCCCCCGTGGATTCATTTTGCCTGCAAAGCTTGCCGCTATACCACATATGCGCCCCCGGTACAAATAATGCCACGGATCAGGTTTAGGATACAACGCACGTTTACCATTTTTATAATAAATATATAAAACACCCAAAGCATCAAAATGTATAATTCACGTTTCCGATACGTCAGCTAAACGCACGCGCACACTAGCATGTCCTCACCCGAACGCAAGTCAATTTATTTATTTTTTTAACCGTTCAATAAAAGCGACCAAATCACAACATGAAACATAAAAAAAAAGTACATTGTATACATGAAAGAAAAAAAAAAATAACTTATTGGCAACTATTTATCACGGTTGATATCAGAATCCGACCGGCAGACGCACTTCCGCGTCTGCAGGACGCCACGCCGAGCAAAAAAAACACTTATTAAATGACAGAATGCCGATTATTTACATCATAGAGCCGCTTACCTAGTCTACACATTCCTCGCATTGCCTGCGCTCTACTGTATTCTGGGGATGCCGTGTTCTGTAGTCTAAGACCCAATTTACACATTTCCTGTGTTCTAGTCTATTCTGGGCTTGCTGTGGTTTGTAGTCTAAGACCCAGACCCAATGTACACATCGCTCGCATTCCCCGTGTTCTACTGTATTCTGGGGTTGCCATGCTTTGTAGTCTAAGACCCAATGTACACATTCCTCATGTTCTAATGCATTCTGGGGTTGCTGTGTTCTGTAGTCTAAGACACAATTTACACATTTCCTGTGTTCTAGTCTATTCTGGGGTTGCCGTGTTTTGTAGTCTAAGACCCAATTTACACATTTCCTGTGTTCTAGTCTATTCTGGGCTTGCTGTGGTTTGTAGTCTAAGACCCAATTTACACATTTCCTGTGTTCTAGTCTATTCTGGGCTTGCTGTGGTTTGTAGTCTAAGACCCAGTTTACGCATTTCCTGTGTTCTAGTCTATTCTGGGCTTGCTGTGGTTTGTAGTCTAAGACCCAGACCCAATGTACACATCGCTCGCATTCCCCGTGTTCTACTGTATTCTGGGGTTGCCATGCTTTGTAGTCTAAGACCCAATGTACACATTCCTCATGTTCTAATGCATTCTGGGGTTGCTGTGTTCTGTAGTCTAAGACCCAATTTACACATCGCTCGCATGTCCTGCGTTCTCGTGTATTCTGTGGTTGCCGTGTAGTTTTGTAGTCTAAGACGACCCCGGACCCAATTCATATTCGTACGTTTAAATATGTGAATCCGCACGCAACACTAATGTTGAGATTTGTGCCATGGTGGGCAACAGCGCTGCTCTCACCTACGTGTTTTCTTCATAAATTATAAATATGCAATGATCCATCAGTTAGAATGCGGTTTCACATGGATTTAAAAGGGTAAGTCCACTTTCCCAGGCGAACTTGAGGAAATTGGAATTGCCTCCTCCAACTAGCCCCTCCCCCTACTATAGTTGCCTTCGGCCGAAAAGCTGCTTCCCCATTGCTGGTGCACGATCCGCACATGGCAGTGCAACCCCGCACTCTGCATTTCGAATTTCGCTTGCAAAATGGCGAGCACTCATTGGTCAGCGCGGTCACCTTCTTAGCAAGAAGCGCTTCTCATTGGTATGCACGGTCAGGTGACTGCGCTGACCAATGAGTGTCTGCCATTTGTCAGCATCATTCAAAATACAGAGTGCAGGGCTGCGCTGTCATGCACGGAGTAAGAATGGTACAATGGCGGAGGGGGAAGGAGCGTTTGGCCAAAGGTAACTACAGAGGATGGGGCGGGGGGAATAATTCAATTTTCCCAACTTCAACTGGGAAGGTGGAAGTACCCTTTAAAAGGAGAACTATGAGGGGGTGGGGGGGCTTTTCACTCACCTCATAGTTCTAGCCGACCTGTGACAATGAGACTGTCACAGGTCGGCTCAGTAGATCGGGAGGTGAGCGAACACATACCGGAGTTCGCTCACTTATCGATCCTGTCACGGCTCTCTGCCGTGACAGGGGGAGGGGCTGGATTCCCCTCTCCTCCAGCGCTGACTGGCGGAACGGACGGGGGAGGGGGCGGGTACAGCTGGCTCTGCCTCTAGATAGGCAGAGCCAGCTGTCACTCACGCAGCTGGGCGGATCCAGACAGAATTGTCGGGATCTGTTTCAGCTGCGGCGTCTCAGTATATAGGGAGCTGTAGCTCGCGGTATACTGAGCTTAGGGTGACGGGAGGACGCTAGTGTGTGTCTTCCCGTTACCCTAAGGAGAACTCTTGGGAAAAGCCCTGACCCCATAGTTCTCCTTTAAAGCTTATGTGCCCAAAGGAGCCCTATAGGCAATAACTACATCCCAATTCATATCCTTCTCCCAGCTTCTGAAGAGGATGAAAGATGGGCGACATCACATGACCAGAACAGGAAGTCCGAGCGGTCGTAGCAGGTCAACCGGGACATTTGCTGAACCGCTGCTTAGAAGGTGCAATAGACCGAGCTCCGGAACATTATACAGACGTTCCGGCAATTCTCACCCTGCGGGAATACTATCGTTCTTACGATGAGCAGTTCTTAGCGCAAGGACTTCTCTACAAAAGAAAAGTGGAATCATCTTAAATCTTCCTGCAGAAGACAAGTGTGAACGTTTCATTGGTCTGTCAGAGGACATAGTCCATATACTGGCTAGTAACAACGTAGAACCCCCGTATCATGCGTGGCAAGCTGTATCCTCATACCAATGACCCCCCCCACCCCTCCCCCCTTACAATCATACAGACCTTCAGCTTCATTCATGTTCCCGAGTACCTTTGTTA
>NW_017309537.1:3319-10271 GCF_000935625.1 Nanorana parkeri
TACAAAGGCCGTGTCTCCGGTTAAGCAGAGGGTTGTGTATCACTATCCCCTCCCCCTTGAATGAAGGCTGGTCAAAATGAAGATGCACCATATGGCCAAAAGTATGTAGAAACCAAGAAACCACCCCCATCCCCCTTCCTCCAAATGATTGAGTTCTGGAGAATGATATTATCAATCTTACAGTATACAAAGACTTAAGTGTCCCTCATCTTCCTGCTGATATTGTACACCAGGAAGATGGTTGACCATTACTCTACTCTATATGGCCAAAACTCTGTTGACTCCTCTCCAAATGATGGACTTCAGGTGTCTCCTGTCAAGGTCCGACAATGTACAAAGACCTTGTAGAGAATTGGTCTTCCAGCCTTGTGGTAATGGTTTGGAGAAGGCCCTTTTCTGTTCCACCATGACTGTCCCGTGTGTGCAAAACCTGACACGGTGTGACCAGCTTGGTGTGGAGGAACCCGAGTGTCCTGCAGAGCCCTGACCTCAACCCTACTGATCACCTTTGGGATGACTGCAGGTCAGCAAAGCCAGGACCATAAAGACATGGTGTGACCAGCTTGGAGTGGAGGAACTCGAGTGTCCTGCAGAGCCCTGACCTCAACCCTACTGATCACCTTTGGGATGACTGCAGGTCAGCAAAGCCAGGACCATAAAGACATGGTGTGACCAGCTTGGAGTGGAGGAACTCGAGTGTCCTGCAGAGCCCTGACCTCAACCCTACTGATCACCTTTGGGATGACTGCAGGTCAGCAAAGCCAGGACCATAAAGACATGGTGTGACCAGCTTGGAGTGGAGGAACTCGAGTGTCCTGCAGAGCCCTGACCTCAACCCTACTGATCACCTTTGGGATGACTGCAGGTCAGCAAAGCCAGGACCATAAAGACATGGTGTGACCAGCTTGGAGTGGAGGAACTCGAGTGTCCTGCAGAGCCCTGACCTCAACCCTACTGATCACCTTTGGGATGACTGCAGGTCAGCAAAGCCAGGACCATAAAGACATGGTGTGACCAGCTTGGAGTGGAGGAACTCGAGTGTCCTGCAGAGCCCTGACCTCAACCCTACTGATCACCTTTGGGATGACTGCAGGTCAGCAAAGCCAGGACCATAAAGACATGGTGTGACCAGCTTGGAGTGGAGGAACTCGAGTGTCCTGCAGAGCCCTGACCTCAACCCTACTGATCACCTTTGGGATGACTGCAGGTCAGCAAAGCCAGGACCATAAAGACATGGTGTGACCAGCTTGGAGTGGAGGAACTCGAGTGACCTGTACAAAGCCCTGACCTCAACCTTTGGCATGAACTGGAATGCCGATGGCAAGCCATGACTTCATGTCCTGACCTCACTGGATGATTGGGCACAAGTTCCCACAGACATACTCTAAAATGTAAAAAGCCTTCCTAGAAGACAGGAGTACATCATGGCCACAAGGAAGGGGGCAGATATTCATGTCCATGGTTTTAAAATAGGATCTTCTACAAGCTCATAAAAGGTGTGACGGTCAGGTGTCCACAGACTTTTAGCCACACGGTGTAACAGATCATGTAAGAAAATGGATCCCACCTCAGAAACTATGGACCAGCAAGCTGAGCTCGGCTTCCAGACAGCTGCTGTGGTTTGCAAGTCATCCATATTAATTAAAACATGGAAGCGCAAGCATGTGACGTGTAGAAAAATACGCGAGAGCTTCCAAAGAAATACCCCGACTGGTTGTGTTCGCTTGACTTATAAAATGACCGATTTGTGTTTTCCATATGTTCAAAAGTAAATTAAAATCTACTGAACGGTTTGCAGAACAAACCCCTACAGCAGAAAGAATTCTGTCGCTGTCTGCACTGTGATCAGCAAGAACGTACCCGGATCATGTCATGGCCAGGCCGCCCCTGGCTACGCTCAGTATTCTATGTGCACAGGCGGGCATTGCACCACAAAAGGTACGAGAGATCATGAAAATAAAGTGAAGTGGGGGGATGATAAACCCTAAAAAGACGAGCTGGACTTCCAGAAAGTTCCTACGGTCGGAGCGGTCACGGCAGCACTTTAAATACTGCTCCGTCCATCTTGGGCATCGGCCTTTCCCATAGGGACTGTTCTCCATAGTATACAAGTGTTCATACTATAAAGGCAGCAGCTGAGTGCCATGAGATAAAACAAACCCCCCTCCTCTGAATTCTGCCCCTAGTGGGCCCAACCAGAGGCAATGGTAAGAACAGCCCTGCGGATCCCTCATAACCAGATGTTGGACATTAGACTATAAACATGATACAGATATCGCATTGTGCTCCATGGTGCCAAAAGACTCGCTGGCTCTGGCTCCTGTGCCATGACCTTCACCCGGATACTAGTCGCAGCCTGGCTCCAGTTACATCACATGTGCACAAGAGCAGGTCAAAAGTAATCCGAACATACAGAGAAATAAAGGAAGGAAGGGAGGGAAGGAAGGAAGGAGGAGGCAGGCTGGTCTGGGAACATTCAATTGGTCTAATATTTACAATAAAGCAGTCCTGTTATGTTCTCCAGTGGTCTGATAGAAGAAGAAGTGGACTGTTGGTTTCTAGTGGCCCGATAGAAGAAGTGGACTGTTGGTTTCTAGTGGCCCAGCGGAAGAAGAAGAAGTGGACTGTTGGTTTCTAGTGGCCCAGCAGAAGAAGAAGTGGACTGTTGGTTTCTAGTGGTCCAGCAGAAGAAGAAGAAGTGGACTGTTGGTTTCTAGTGGACCAGCGGAAGAAGAAGTGGACTGTTGGTTTCTAGTGGTCCAGCAGAAGAAGAAGTGGACTGTTGGTTTCTAGTGGTCCAGCAGAAGAAGAAGTGGACTGTTGGTTTCTAGTGGTCCAGCAGAAGAAGAAGTGGACTGTTGGTTTCTAGTGGCCCAGCAGAAGAAGAAGTGGACTGTTGGTTTCTAGTGGCCCAGCGGAAGAAGAAGTGGACTGTTGGTTTCTAGTGGTCCAGCAGAAGAAGAAGTGGACTGTTGGTTTCTAGTGGTCCAGCAGAAGAAGAAGTGGACTGTTGGTTTCTAGTGGTCCAGCAGAAGAAGAAGTGGACTGTTGGTTTCTAGTGGCCCAGCGGGCCAACGCTGATCTGGGTGGGGATGGACAAAGTTCCAGAAGTTGATTTCTTTACACAACTTCTGCAGACTGCAAGCCGATCTTCTCTTCCTCCTCTAGTCATTCCGTGTTGGGCTTTTTGAGTGAAAACGGTAAGATGTTGAAGTGTTTACTGAGCTGATTGACCTGCAAGAGGAAGAAGAAAAAAGGAACGGTCAGCTATGAGCAAATCCACCATGTGGGCCATCATCAGAGAGACAGACTTCAGCTTTGTGTTGGTGTATCTATCACTTGCCACATTGATTGACAGGTTGTCCGAGAGGTTACTTTCCATATTTATATGCCTTCCGGTTTCACAGCCGATATACCAGAACGTATTTAAAGTGACATTAAAAAGGAGAACCGCATAGTTGGAGCCCACGTGTGACAATGAAACCGTCACACGTCGTCTCTATAGATCGGGAGGTGAGAGAACACATACCGTTGCTCGCTCACTTCTCGATCCTGTCCCTGCAGAGAGCCGTGACTGTGTCACTCACGGCTCCCTGCAGGGATTCCCCCCCTCCCTGCTCCGATCCGCCAGCGCTGACTGGCGGAATGGACGGGGGAGGGGGCGGGTACAGCTGGCTCTGCCTCTAGATAGCTGGGTGGATCTCAACAGTAATGTCGGGATAGATGCATGCGGGGAGAAGGGAAGACGCAGGTACGACAGAAAATCTGGGTCATTCCTAGAGACCACCTTTGTACGCATTTTCACACAGAGTCCAGTATAGCGCTCCGAACGCCAGTAAAGTCTGCCATAGTAACCAGAGAAAAGGGGCCCCACTCACCACTGACACTCCGTAGTGTATGTGTGCGATAGTTACTAGCACTGTCAGCAGAACCAGCAGGAGAGCTTCATTTTCATTGGCGAACCCCGAGACCACGGCAAGGACCACCAACGTCAAGGGGATGAGCAGCCAGCTCAGAGGTTGGCATCTGGTATTACTCATCTGACACACAATCAGCTTACACTGCAACACAACAAGAAGAAAAAAAAGACACGTTAGAGAGAAGACAGAAAACCAGACAGAAGAGGAACAATTATTTATTTATTAAAATATTCTGAATGACATCGCGAACCTCCTCCTGGAAATGTTAGTCCCTGTCTGCCATGCTGGCCCCTAAAAGAGAACTATGGGTTAAGTGATGTTCCCCATAGTTCTCTTAAAGGGGAACTATGGGGTCGGGGCTTTTCCCCATAGTTCTCCTTTAAGGGTCACGGGAGGACACAAACTAGCGTCCTCCCGTCACCCTAGGCTCAGTATTGTGTGTTTTTGGGATTATAGTTTATATTAGCAGGGACTCCAAGGATGAACATGTGCCTATTAACAGCATGGAGTCCCAATGTTATGATATGGTGATGGTTACCGTGATATTGGCGAAGGTGGTCCCGACCATGTAGTAGAATAGACGAGGGTGGGCATCCAGGATCTTGGCAGGAGAAGCGAAGATCCAGAAGGTGGACAGTATGAAGAGCAGCACGGGAGAGATGATCGGCAGCATCGACTCGTATAAAGTTGTGTGTTTCAATGTGCTGTTGCGATAACCTCTGCAGAGAGAAAAGATTCAATAAAACGTTATGACAACATAGAAAACAAAACTAGACCGTTAGGCCGGGTTCACACCAAGCGCGGAGCAGGAGCAGAGCAGTTACAGACCGGATCAAAACTGCGTCCAATGTATTCCAATGGTATTTTTAGCTCCAGTTCACATCGCAGCGTTCCAGAGCAGGTAAAATAGGTCTTGCTCTGGATCTGCAAACGCATCAAAAACACATGCAAATGCCTGGAACGCACTGAAAGCCCATGTTAAATTATTATTTTTTTTAACCAAAAATCACCTGGAACGCATCAAAAATGCGGCACAACCCACTGCACTGCGTGTGCAGAAACCTGAGCGGATCTGCTCTGCATTTGGTGTGAACAATGCCTAAGGCCGGGTTCACACCTGGGCGTATTTTTTCTGCTCGTTTTTCCGCTCAGTGAAACGCGCGTTTCACTGGCGGTATGATTTTTTTTTTTTTTAACCTTACAGTATATTCTCTATTTTTTTAAAAAAAAGAAGGTTTTTCACTTTCAAACTTCCCGCCAGCTCCGCCCCCTTGCGTCGCGGCCGCTCGCAAGGGACGGAACCCGGAAGTCGGCAGCCGCCGGAAGGCAAAACGGGGATGGCGGACAATGTAAGACCTGTACCGCTGTATTCCCGAGTGTGGCTCGGGGGTTACCGCTTTGTTAACTCCGATCCACACTCGGGAATACCAATGGAAACGCGCGGAAAAACGCCCCAAAAGAAGCTCCTGTACTTCTTCGGGCGTAGGACGTTTTGCAGCGCGTTCCTACACGCTGCAATACGCCCAGGTGGGAACCATGCCCATAGGAAAGTATGGGATTTCACTTGCTGGGTCGTTTTACAGCGCGTCGATCAGCGCTGCGCTCAGGTGTGAACCCGGCCTTACTCGGGTTACAGGTGAGGTCCGCTGCACTGAGGCCAGGTGTACACCTGGGCGATCCATGACCATGTGGATTGCCGTGAGGTCACAGAGTAGCCTACCGCCGCCAATCGCGCTGGCGGTACCATTATTTCCTAATGTCGGGCGGGATTCTGCCCGTGTAACCACACGTCGTGTGTCGCAAAAAAGAAAAGGGAACATGTGCTTTTTTTCTGCGATTGCCGCACGTATGTAGATGTCACCAACACGACAGAAACACATAAGTCAGTGCAAATCCATTTATTGATGTCACTCGGAATGTAAAGCGCTTACGGGGCCGCACAGGGTCCCCTTCATCGGGCTCAGAGGAGACAATGTCTATGCGGCAATCACTGTGTGCAATTCCAGGACGCGCGTCCCGGATCTCCCAGGTCTGCACTGGCTTCTTATAGGTCTTCAGAACCCCTGAGGAGAGGCCGCCAATATTAATACAATACATTGAAGTCCAAGGATGAGAGAGAGGGACCTTTCCATAACGGCTGCACACCTGGGAACTGTACAGCAACTGTATAGTCCTACACATTTTGTTCTCTTACATCTTACTTATCCAGGCATAATTGTCGGGATCCGCTTCAGCGTCTCAGTATACCGCGAGCTGTAGCTCCCTATATACTGAGCCTAGGGTGACGGGAGGACGCTAGTTTGTGTCCTCCCGTTACCCTAAGGAGAACTATGGGGAAAAACACTGACCCCATAGTTCTCCTTTAATAAGGCGTTTGAAGTGGACATGAACTCCATGCTATTTTAAAGGGAACATCTAGAAAACGTTCAGCAGGACCCGAAAGATTTGCATTTTGTCCGGGATTCCTCCTGGTAAATACTGGTGCACTTCCTGTGTATCTGCAGTGCGGGATCTCAGGAACTGCTGCCTCCGACTGTCTCACCAGATCTGGATTGAGATTTGCTCACTAACTACTATGCTGCGCAGTTCTGCTGGCTGGAGAGGAAGCTGTACCTGAGGACCTGCAGATAAATATTTCAAATATTTCTATGCCTCCGCTTCATACAGCATGTGGATTAGTGTTTTCGGCATCCTTCCTGCCGCTTCTTTATGACTGCCACCTCTACACAGAGTCACGGTGTACAACAAGGCTTACTAGGTCAGGAATGTGGAAAGAACAGCTGCATGGAGTCTACGGGCAATACTGGTGACTAGACCTTTGTCCTCTGCTGCTGGCAGTACTACTGAGTATGCTCATGGAGGAGACTAAGGCCTCTGGGAACATTATAGATACATCCTAGTTGGTCTAAATTCACTTTCTATGCTTTATTCTGTCTACAGGGCTGGTGACCGGCAGAAAATGTATTGGAAGATAGCAATGACCTAGCTGCCTCGAGTTTGTGTATATTATATATATTTTTTTTTTTTTTTTT
>NW_017309537.1:10323-26210 GCF_000935625.1 Nanorana parkeri
TCATATAGGTCAATCTGGCCGGTAATATTTTATCAGACTTACCTAAACACGTTGTAGAGGCTCATCGGCAGAGTGATGGTAACAGCACAACCTGCAAAATAAAACCAGAACACGTCTAAATAGGGTACAAAACACAATAAACATCAGACACGTTCCGATCTCTCAGTATACCCCAATCTCACTTTCTGAAGCTACGAGGGACGGTCATTTGCAATTGAACTTTTCTCCTGAACCGGATGGCTAGCAGAATCTGCCATCTGCGACTGCCCTGTGTGGGTACCACGGCCTGCAACATGTATTTCAGACCACTCAGAACCAGCCTCAGGGAATTAATGAGCATCTAAACCCAAGAACAAAAAGGTTGTATATTTCCGTATACCCGTCCATGTGTAGAGGGAAAGACTGCATTGGCTTTTTTTTTTTTCCAGATCTTGTCCTTATTATCACATGGTGATCCTGGCAGTGACACTTCCTGTCCAGGGGGTGACAACACTCACTGCACTGTTGGCACCCTAGGACAGGAAGTGTGTTAGGGCTACAAAACAACCCCCCTCAATGCCCCCATATGTGAACTGGGCTGAGTTGGTAAGGCTACTTGAAATATCAGACCAGGGTGCGACAGGGCTCACTGGATTTCAGGCAAGATCAGGATGTAACAAGGCTCACTGGATTTCAGGCAAGATCAGGATGTAACAAGGCTCACTGGATTTCAGGCAAGATCAGGATTGGACCGGCTCACTGGATTTCGGGCAGGATCAGCATGTAACCAGGCTCACTGGATGTGACAAGGCTATTTTATACATAGTTACATAGTATTTGAGGTTGAATAAAGACACATGGTGTGTGTGTGTTGTCATTCTTAAGAGTACCTGTACCCCTGTATATTACCTGTACCCCTGTATATTACCTGTACCCCCGTATATTACCTGTACCCCTGTATATTACCCGTACCCCCGTATATTACCCGTACCCCCGTATATTACCTGTACCCCTGTATAATACCTGTACCCCTGTATAATTCCTGTACCCCTGTATGTTACCTGTACCCCTGTATAATACCTGTACCCCTGTATATTACCCGTACCCTTGTATATTACCCGTACCCCCGTATATTACCCGTACCCCCGTATATTACCCGTACCCCTGTATATTACCTGTACCCCTGTATATTAGGTCCCTGAGGAAATCGTCCAATCGCGACTTGAATGATTCCACACTCTCAGCCGAAATCACAGCATGTGGCAGTGAGTTCCAGACCCTGACCGATGTAACTGAGAAGAAACCCCTGCGCCCCTTGCGCTGACATTTTTTCTCCACTAATTTTAGGGTGTGGCCTCTCGTCTTCGTCATCGAGTTAATTGTAAAAAGTTTGCTGCTGATGTCGCTATATAAACATTTTATACATGAAAATCATGTCCCCCCTTAATCTCCTTACCTCCAATGAGAACATGTTTATTTTAGTAGCCTTGTCTCATAGCTCAGGTCCTCCATCCCCTTTGTGAGTTTGGTTGCCCTCCTCCGGACTCTTTCCAGTTCAAGGACATCCCCCCCCCGTTCACTGGTGCCCAAAACTGGACCGCATACTCCAGGTGAGGCCAGGCCCGGATTTCCCACAAGGCCACCGAGGCCCGGCCAATAATTGGATAAAAAAAATTAAAAAAAAGTTATAAAAATAAAGAAACCGTAAAAAAAAAAAAAAATTGAAACTAGCCCCGCCCCAAGGCCAGGTTCCACAATAAGCCCCCCCCCCAACTTGATGTTCTGAGATAGTACTCGTTTGGAGAACACTCCCTTAGGCACTAGATCAGCACTCTCTACCAAGCACTCTTGTAGCTGTGATTTATTCCCCCATATCAGACGCAACTCACATCATCCACATATCACTATTTGATTATTTTCTCCCCCCCACCTCAAGCCCTTTCCACACCAATCTTATTCCGTTCCTATCCACTAATATTCACCAGACACAAACTAATCAATGACTGTTACAGTCTCAGTCCTCCAGGCAACCACACGCTGTTCACATGTTACTCTGTTAACCTATTACGTTGCTGATTAGATGTTCCTATACTATATGTTAAGAACGCAGCGGCAAATTAACATGCCAAATTTTAATTGCTCTGCAATATATCTTGATCGCTCCGTTTTGTTCTTGTTCTCTTGCAAAGTACAAGTTTCAGATTGTAATCTTCCGATTCATGTCAATTCTCATCGTAGTAATCATCATACTGACTATGTGATAAATCTGCTGTAACTAATCTAATTGTTGAATAAAAACAAGATGTTCAATGGTGGGAGCAACATTAGAGACAAACTATTTACAATTAACTCAGTTACAAAAACTAGAGGCCATCACCTAAAATTGGTGGAGAAAAAATTTCAGCACAAGGGGCGAAGGGGGTTCTTCACAGTTAGAGCGCTTAGGGTCTGGAACTCGCTGCCTCAGGCGGCGATTTCAGCAAAGAGTGTGGAAAGTTTTGGAGGATTACCTGAGGGACCGTAATATACAGGGGTACGGGTAACATACAGGGGTACGGGTAACATACAGGGGGACGGGTAACATACAGGGGTACGGGTAACATACAGGGGGACGGGTAACATACAGGGGTACGGGTAACATACAGGGGGACGGGTAACATACAGGGGTACGGGTAACATACAGGGGGACGGGTAACATACAGGGGTACGGGTAACATACAGGGGGACGGGTAACATACAGGGGTACGGGTAACATACAGGGGGACGGGTAACATACAGGGGTACGGGTAACATACAGGGGGACGGGTAACATACAGGGGTACGGGTAACATACAGGGGGACGGGTAACATACAGGGGTACGGGTAACATACAGGGGTACAGGTACTCCTAGAATGAGATCCTATAGGTTGGACTTGATGGACTAATGTCTTTATTCAACCTCAAATACTATGTAACTATGTAAATGAAAATATACTTGCAAAAAAAAAAAAAAATACAGGACAGGACCCTACTCGCTTTGTTTACAGCAGCTTGGCACTGCGAGTTATTATTCGGCCTGTGGTCTACAATGACCCCCAGATCTGTTTCCCTTTCGGACTTCCCCAGCGGAGCTCCCATTAGTGTGTAATCCGCTTTCTTATTTTTAACCCCAATGTGCACAACTCTACATTTTTCGACATAATATTTAACAGATTGAAACGCAGCTAACAAGAGAAGTTCTTCGTTGGGGTATACGCGATTTGGTTTTTGCCTTATGGTATGGTGTAAAAGGCGGCACACCTTTGTTAGACGCAGAGCTCCATATCATTGTGAAGAGGAATCTTACCGACGATCATGGTGGTGAAGAGATCACGGTACAAGATGCTGAAGAAGACGGGTTTATACCAGGCTTCCACTCCCACCACTGCAGTCACCAGGTACACCATGGAAATCGTCTGAAACAAACAAGAAGAAGAAGAAGAAGAAGAAGATTGGTCTCTTCCAATGCGAGATCAGGAAACAGCGGACAGGAAACAGCGGACAGGAAACAGCGGACAGGAAACAGCGGACAGGAAACAGCGGACTCACCACTTGGCTGAGGTCATATCCCCAGGGCAGGAAGAGGATCCCGGTGTTGTATTTCTCCCAATGTGACAGGATGAAGGAGAAGAGCACGACCCACAGGAGGAGGTAAAGGACCAGGACGCTGACCCCAGTCACCCCGCGCCCGAAGATGGAGTACACCGTCACCACAAAGTAGATGCAGGCCCAGCTGTCCAGCCCGTGGTCAAACAGTTCTCCCAGGGGAGTGCTGGAGTTGGTTCTGCGGGCCTGCTTGCCGTCCACTCCGTCTGCGATCAGAGCATAAAGTGCAATCACATTACACAGGTTCGGTATAAGCCGAGCACAACTTTAAAGAAGGAATACAAAAAAAACTGGAGACGGAAAACAATTTACTGACTGGAAAGAAACGACAAGAATATTACATTGAGTATCAAATAATCTGCTATTCTGCCCAATCACGGAAGAGCGCCCCCCCCATGCTGTGCTCCCTGTCAGCACCCCGTCTCTGCCTCGGGTCTAAATCCCATGTAAGCGCTGTGTCAATCAGTATCGGAGTCTATAACAGGGATAAAAAAAAAAAGAACTCCATATACTTGGTTACAAATAGTCAGTTTATTTGATGAACGTCTAACAGATCTGATTCAACGTTATTGATGATTGCATCGTTATGTGTATGGCATAAAGCAGTCCAGACGTGGACACACACACGGGGTCAGAATTTCGGAGGACTCACCTAGTGTGTAGGCTGTGAAGTTGATCAGTCCGGCTACTATCCACACCCAGCTGGGAACGTGTTCATGACCTGGTGCTAAACAAAGCAAACGCAGGGTTAACAAGAGCTGAAATAATAATCACAGGAGCACAACAATAATAACAGCAGCTGGAACCCAACTTTATCTACCGTGTTCAACGTGTGTGGTCGCTGCCGGCAGAAGACTACCCGATGGCCACCAGACCGGGCCGACTGCTTCCCTGAGGTGTGCAATCATTTATCCAACGCTGGACTAAGCCCATAATACATTACCGCAATGCATGTCCCCTTATATAAAAGGGTCTCAGCACCTGACATTACCAAAGGCAGCTCATAATGCGGGAGAGAGAGGGAGTGTGTCTATGGGGGGAATAGGGTGTAAAGGGACATGTGTGTGTCTATGGGGGGAATCGGGTGTAAATGGACACGTGTCTACTAGGGGAATCGGGTGTAAACGGACACGTGTCTATGGGGAATCGGGTGTAAATGGACACGTGTCTATGGGGAATCGGGTGTAAATGGACACGTGTCTATGGGAGAATCGGGTGTAAAGGGACATGTGTCTATGGGGGGAATCAGGTGTAAATGGACACGTGTCTATGGGAGAATCGGGTGTAAACGGACATGTGTCTATGGGGGGGAATCAGGTGTAAATGGACACGTGTCTATGGGAGAATCGGGTGTAAACGGACATGTGTGTGTCTATGGGGGAACTGTGTAACAGCAAAACCACATATTAGAAATAAAGGACACATACACTCCACATAGCGTGTTATTGGTTCCCTACCCTCCAGGCCAGTGTAAGAAATGTGTCAGATCAGAGAGGAGAAACATACCAGACGCGTAGAAGTCGGAATCAAAGAACGCCATCATCAGGAAATTGAAGACTAACAGCAAGAAACCGCTGAAAGTGATGAGATTGGGAGCCAGCCATGTGGGTAAAAACTGGAAGAGAAAAGAACATCTGTAACAACAACAACAACTCTGCAATCAAAATAATATCTTTATAGACAAAATGTCTGATTAGAACGTCAGCTCCGGGGTACAAAACTGCTGAAAAACACTTTGAATGTGACTCTCCGCTCCATCACAATAGCAAACAGAAGCAACTGTATTATCAGCAGAGAAGAACTCGTCTACATGTACCGGTAATAACACACTCAGTTCTAAGAGGCACTCCGGAAGAATCAAAGACTGACCCTGCAGTGGGACCAACACCCCCCCCAATGCAAGGGTTCATTACCTGTTTTGTTTTGGGATACCGCGAGCTGTAGCTCTCTATATACTGAGCTTAGGGTGACGGGAGGACGCTAGTTTGTGTCCTCCCGTTACCCTTAGGAGAACTATGGGGAAAAGCCCAGACCCCATAGTTCTCCTTTAACCTGATTCCTGGCTCCCTCTAGGCTGCTAGACCGTTCTCTGCAGCCTTCTCCTCCAGTCTCCGGTGGTTTAAGGCCCACTGACGTCAACACATCTTATATGCAGGTCCATTGACTTGCATTAGGGACATTCCATGGCCGGAGAGGAGAGAGGCAACCTCTGCTGGGACTACAGCTTTATTTCAGCACCCTGGACAAAATGAGCACGCGTGTGTGTGTGCGCGTGTCCATGCAAGGATCCTCTCCTTACCAGAGCAGCACCGGACATGTGTCTATGGGGGGAATCGGGTGTAAAGGGACATGTGTGTGTCTATGGGGGGAATCCGGTGTAAAGGGACATGTGTGTGTCTATGGGGGGAATCGGGTGTAAAGGGACATGTGTGTGTCTATGGGGGGAATAGGGTGTAAAGGGACATGTGTGTGTCTATGGGGGGAATAGGGTGTAAAGGGACATGTGTGTGTCTATGGGGGGAATAGGGTGTAAAGGGACATGTGTGTGTCTATGGGGGGAATCGGGTGTAAAGGGACATGTGTGTGTCTATGGGGGGAATAGGGTGTAAAGGGACATGTGTGTGTCTATGGGGGGAATCGGGTGTAAAGGGACATGTGTGTGTCTATGGGGGGAATAGGGTGTAAAGGGACATGTGTGTGTCTATGGGGGGAATCGGGTGTAAAGGGACATGTGTGTGTCTATGGGGGGAATCGGGTGTAAAGGGACATGTGTGTGTCTATGGGGGGAATCGGGTGTAAAGGGACATGTGTGTGTCTATGGGGGGAATAGGGTGTAAAGGGACATGTGTGTGTCTATGGGGGAATCGGGTGTAAATGGACATGTGTGTCTATGGGGGGAATAGGGTGTAAATGGACATGTGTGTGTCTATGGGGGGAATCGGGTGTAAAGGGACATGTGTGTGTCTATGGGGGGAATCGGGTGTAAAGGGACATGTGTGTGTCTATGGGGGGAATCGGGTGTAAAGGGACATGTGTGTGTCTATGGGGGGAATCGGGTGTAAAGGGACATGTGTGTGTCTATGGGGGGAATCGGGTGTAAAGGGACATGTGTGTGTCTATGGGGGGAATCGGGTGTAAAGGGACATGTGTGTGTCTATGGGGGGAATCGGGTATAAATGGACATGTGTGTGTCTATGGGGAATCGGGTGTAAATGGACATGTGTGTGTCTATGGGGAATCAGGTGTACATGGATATGCGTGTGTAAATCAGATTACCTCCAATACTGCACGATCAGGTCCGGAAAAGCAGAACTCTGATCAGTTTCTTTTTCCGGACCTGGCCGGAATGGGAGCTAACCAGGTGTAAACAGTCGTCCGTCCGTTTACACACATGGCTGCCCATAGACTTACATTGGGCATCCAATTGGGTCTGCCTGAAAAACTGACAGGTGGCCCCGATCAGACCGCCCGTGTGAAAGGAGCCAAATCCCCTACAGAGGGACAGAGAGTGAGGTCCGGCACTGGGGGGCCAATTTGGTTCTAGTGAACTGCAGAAGGCTGAGGACAGGTCTAGGGATGCAAGGATACAAATACTAGTATCATTATCGGTGCCGATACAGAGTATTCCGGCGAGTACTTGTACTTGCCCAAATGCTCCAGATACCGGAACTTCTGGATCAGGAAGCTGGACGGCAAGTCATTACTCACCCCCTGCCTTCCCGATTGGCCAGAAAGCTGGCTTCATGCTCCCTTGTCACCTGGTGATGAGGGATCATGGAGACTGCTTCCCGGCCAATCAGGAAGCCAGGTGGCACCCCATTACACGCCGCCTGGCTTCCTTAAAAGAGAACTACGGGGTAAATGTTTTTCCCCCCCATAGTTCTTCTTAGGGTCACAGGAGAACATATACTAGCGTCCTCCCGTGACCCAAAGCTCAGTATATAGCGAGCTATTGCCCGCGATATACTGAGGAGCGCCGCAGCCGGGACGGATCCCGACATTACTGTCGAGATCCAAACAGCTGCGTGACTGACAGCTGGCTCCTCCTATCTAGAGGCAGAGCCAGCTGTGCCCGCCCCCTCCCTCCACTCAGCGCTGGATGATCGGAGAGGGGAATCCCTGCGGAGACTGACAGTCACCGCTCACTGCAGGGAGAGGATCGGGAAGTGAGCGGATCGGCGCCATGTTTCTGCTCACTTCCCGATCAATAGAGCCGACCTGTGGCCAGCTTCTTTGTCACAGGCCGGCTCGATCTATGAGGATCAGTGGGAATCGCTCACCTCATAGTTCTCCTTTAATAGGACTTCCGGTATCTGTATCGGCAAGCACCAAATAATATCAGTACTCATACTCCATACACGGTGCATCCCTAGGAGTGTACTCCATACACGGTGCATCCCTAGGAGTGTACTCCATACACGGAGAATCAGTTGGCTGGCTCTACATGACTGGACAAACCCCCAGGTAGCCAATGCTGCTTCAAAGTGACAGCCGGCACCTAACTTTCTCTACTTGCCGTCAATATAAAAGTAAAAGATAAATAAACCCTTCTTGCTCCTGGATTGGTCAGACTGGCCACATGTCCCTTTGTCACACCCCTGCTGCAGCATTTACCAAAATCCAAAATAACATTTTCACTAGGCTGACCCTTTATGTGCCCATAAACCCACATTCCCATCATTGAAACAATACCATGGACAGGGAGGGAAACCTTAGTGTGTTACCAGGAAGGCTTGTGGTATCTGATACGGTGCCAGTACTCAGAGGGGAACGTATGTGGACAGAGCTGTGCAGGAGATACTTTGGTGGAACCCTGACTATATGGAAGATTCTCTTTGATGGATGCAGATTTGTGATTGTGCAGCTCCAATCCCCCGTCTCATGGTAGACGTGCGGTCCCTACAGAGGACAGGTCCATGTTATTCCTTTACGCTCAGGAGTATAGTATGAAATGCAATGAATACTCACTTTTACTATGAAGTTCCAGAACGGGTGCATAACATAGAGGGAGAGGGGATTGGTGTCCACCGCGCTGTACTGGAGAGAGAACAACAACTTGATTACTGCCAATAATAATATATTATATACACACACACACTAATATATATATATATATTATTTCAGGTCCTTGTACTAAACTGCAACAAGGAACTTTCCATTACTTTTCTTGCTGGGTATACACTCTGTATAAAAAATAAAAAGGCAGCTAGACTTGCTGCATTTTTCTTGAAGACGTTTCGCTGCTCACCCGACCAGCTTTCTCAATTCAGAATGACTGGTACAGAAATAATCTGGGAATAAATATGGTGAAAGTTGCTGCAATCCACATAATAATCTGTTAATCATAACCAGCACGGGGGTCAGAGACCTCATAGGGGTAAGGGGTTGATTGCAGTTGCATGATGTTATTAATCGGCCCTGACAGTTGTGTTAAAACAGCATTAACACCCGCCAGCTCCAATCATTTGAGAAAGCTGGTCGGATGACGAGCGAAACATCAAGAAAAATACAGCAAGTGCCGATGCTTTGAT
The DNA here is from genome assembly GCF_000935625.1 of Nanorana parkeri. NCBI lineage: Eukaryota > Metazoa > Chordata > Amphibia > Anura > Dicroglossidae > Nanorana > Nanorana parkeri. Next base: position 19,459 of record NW_017309537.1, read on the forward strand.
TTTTTTTTTTTTTACAGATATACTAGCACCTGGATGAATGAGAGCCTTCACAGATAATAAACTGGGTCGTTTATTACAATTTTAACCATATTAAAAACAACAGGGAAAAAAAATTGACGGAACAGATAAAACTACCACAAGCTATTCCCGTTACATCTGCAAAATGATCTCATCTATTGATCTGCCTTGATCAGTTTCCTCACTTTTATCCACCTGGGGACCGGCCACTGTGGTGACCTGGCTAGGATTCGAACCGGGGACACCCAGCCCCATCCCCTGCTGCAGCTTCTGATACTGATTGGGTCAGAAAGAGGGGGTGGCGGTCAGATTTTCAGCAGAGGGCAACCTCAGGTAGCCGTCATGGCCGCTTAGAACCGCTCGTTATCAGTAAAAGTGATCGTGTTGAAGTGCATCTCGGTGGGATCCGGCCACTTTCCGTCAGCCTTACGCTGGTCATACACTAGATTGCTTCAACAATCTACTTTCAACTAGTTTGGACACACAGACAAGGAGGTACAGTGGCTGCTGTCGCCAACATCTCCATCAGAAGAAAAAATTATTATATATATATATATAATAAAAATAATAATTTATATCTATAGCAGTGGTTCTCAACCTTTCTAGGGCCGGGACCCCTTGGTAATATTTGGCAAGTTGTGGTGACCCCCAAAGGTAAAATTTAGGGATGACGCGGCATGCTATTGCAAAGTGAAATAGCCAATAGGAATCTAGCTATGCATTCCAATGCTGATTTATTTTTATTTTTTCTGACTTAAGGCGGCCGGGGCTCCGATGTCAGAAATAATAATACATTTTTAAAAACGATCGCAGCGAAAGGTTTACTCTGCTCGATCGAGCAGAGTAAACTTTCCGGGAGAAAGTGTTTCTCTCCCGGGGCGGCCGGGAGCCGCTATCTGATAGCAGGAGACTCCCGGGGCGACCCCTGGCAAATTGTCATTCGACCCCCGAAGGGGTCCCGACCCACAGGTTGAGAACCGCTGATCTATCTGGAGTTCCACTGTGGTTTTCTTTTGCAGAAGGAAGGACTTCTCTAGAAGGAAGGACTTCTCCAGAAGGAAGGACAGTGTCGGCACCAATTCAGAGATGATTGGAGGATCTACAGCCGAGTGATACACAAATAAGATACATTGGGGGGGGGATTTATCAAAACTGGCAGCCCACGGCAGCCAATCGGCATCTCTCTTCAGTTTGCTCAGGTAAGATTTGAAAATGAATGATAGAAGCTGATTGGTCGCCACGTACAGCTGCTGCAGTTTTGATACATTTCTCTCCATGTAACAATGCGTAGTTACACTGTATTGCTCGATGACACTTGCAGATCACCCGCAAGAGAAGCCGATTGGCTGCAGTGCAGATCTGCCTCAGATTTTGAGAAATGCCCCCAATATGTGTTCATAGTTAAAAATGAACTTGAATGCAGTTTTAGATTCAACTCCTGGGTTTAGCGTCCCTGTAAAGGAGAACTATGAGGGGGGAGGGGCTTCTCACTCACCTCATAGTTCTAGCCGACCTGTGACAATGAGACAGTCCCAGGTCGGCTCAGTAGATCGGGAGGTGAGCGAACACATACTGGCGTTCGCTCATATCCTTGAAGGCCAACATTGGGCACCTCGCCCAGTTCCTATATTGTACACATCGATGGTTGGTGGTAGGAGTGGAGTCAGGTCACCAATGCGTCTCCAAAGTGACAGCTGCCGCCTAACGTTTTAGGTTTTCCTGGTTGCCGCCAATGAAGCTGCCTGCAAAATTGGATAGATTGGATTGGACGGAATGGCCCCTGGATTGGACGGAATGGCCACTGGATTGGACGGAATGGCCACTGGATTGGACGGAATGGCCCCTGGAATGGACGGAATGGCCCCTGGAATGGACAGAATGGCCCCTGGAATGGACAGAATGGCCCCTGGAATGGACAGAATGGCCCCTGGAATGGACAGAATGGCCCCTGGATTCCATATTAATGTGTCCACCCCTGGCCTCCAATGATGTCAGACTCCCATCAGACGGAGATTAAAGAAGGCGCCCAAGCCCAGAATTCTATAATAAATGTATACATTTTGCTTATTGGCTTTGCCACATTAAATTGGCATTACTGATCCCGACCAATGTTCCGTTTGCAAGTCTAGGTGTGCTTTAAATATGAGGAAACCCAATGGCCAGCACCAAGCCGAGACAATCCGTCCTCCTGTCCGTGGGTCTGCTGCACATTTCAAATGGTTACTAGTACGCAGCCAGCGAGCCGGCAATAATCATCGACATTCACATCAAGAACAATCTCCAGCGAGCCGTCTGCATGCCGGTGATGGACACGGACTTGCAGATCATACTTTAGACCAGCGGTTCTCAACCTGCGTAACCTCAGAACCCACATTTGTCCTCGGTCATTAAGTCGCGACCCAAGTCGCACTGCAATGGAACGCACAGCATTGCGGTACCGTGTTTTTCGGTGCGAGTGGGAGGTGCGTTTGGGGTGCCATTCAAAAGATCCACCCGGTCTCCATACCTTCGAACACGTGTGTCAAACTCAAGGCCCGCCAGGCCATTTCCTAGACTTCTACTTTCAGATCTCGGTATTAAGTTATTACTAAAACCGGTGATAATGGAACGCTGAGGCAATTATGATAAAGATTAGATACATAATTGTCAGGCCGAAACCGAAAATGTTTTGTTTATTTTAATTTATTTAAATCTTTTTAATATTTTATTAATTTTTTTATAAACTTTTTATATTTATTAATTCATTTTTTATTATATATTTTTATTTTTTACATTGCTTTTAGGGGCTTTGGGGAAATATTAGGGGTCTAAACAGACCCCTGATGTTTCCCTTTTAAAATAGAAAAAGAGATTGAGAACACAAAGTCCTCAATCTCTTTTTCTGTGTCCCCTGTTATCAATGAACAGGAATCCTCTATGAGTGTTCCTGATCATTGATAACATGAGGACGGAGTATGTTTACTATACCTACAACTATGAATGAACAGGAAGTGATGTAGGAGGTGATGTAGATCACTTCCCATTCATTCATAATTGAGGATATAATTAACATACCGTGTCCTCAATTATCTACAAACACTGATCGCCGATTGTTTGCGCTCGCTCTCCTCTCTGACACGCTGCATCAGGAGGCTGATCGAGTGGAGCAGGGAGGTGAGCTCAGCCTCCTATGACAGCGGCGGCTGTCTCCGCCCCCACACAGCTCTGCCGGACTGTGATAGGCGCCTGAGCGGTGTGGGAGGAAAGACGCCGGCCGTTCACAGCGCTCTCCCCCCGCAACGCTCGGCCGGCTGTCACTTTCTTTTCTCCCCGCTGGAACACAGAGCAGCGCCCAGCGAGGAGGAAAGAAACCTGGGATGTGCCGATGTATCGGCAGGAAAATGGCTCTTTAAGCATTATGCCAAAAGTGCCATTTTTGTCCGATATGTTTCGGCGGCCGATATATTGCCGCATCCCTACTCCTAAATGTACATTATTTGTGTCTTTTTGTTTTTTAAATGAAGCCGTTTAGATTAAAAGTCCCTATTTCACACCCGCAGAGGGGGCCCCATTGCATAGCTTAGAGAACTGATCTACGAGACTCAAGGGATCTGCTGTGGGCAGGTGACGCTGTATGATCCAATGATGGCTGCCACCAACCGCAGAGGTTCTCCAGCAATTGGACTGGCTGAGGACTGGAAGGTTCATCCAACCTGTGCTGGTGACCGCCGTCATAACGTGATTACCGGTATGATTATTCCGTACATACATTTTTACATCACGTGATTAATATTGTATTCCCACTGGACCTCTCCATGATACACAGTTCTTGTCCCCCTGAAGAAGCCCAGCGGGGAGCGAAACATGTTGGGACTATTCTGAATGAATGATTAATCATGCTGCACAAATGAATCACGCGATGTACAAATGTATGTATGGAATAATCATGTTTTATAAACAATGGAATTTTAATCTTTAAATAATTGATGTATGAACTGTTATACATAGCAAGAGAGTATTTCTTCAAAGCCCCTCCCCCTGGGGTCTCCGCACAAACCTTGGGTGGCATTCATCCAAGTAGCTACTAAAAGAAAAGTTGTAGATCGGGGGTAGGCAACCTCAGCACTCCAGATGTGTTGAAACTTCAAGTCCCATGGAGGCCTTGCAAGACTGACAGGCCACAGGCATGACTCCCAGGGACATGATGGGTTTTGGAGTCTCACTACATCCGGAGTGCCGAGGTTGCCCACCCGCGCTGTAGAATATACACTATATTGCCCATGAGGCCTTGCAAGGCCGATGGCCATAGGCATGACTCCCAGGGGCAAACGCACCATTGGATTTGTAGTCTCACTACATCCGGAGTGCCGAGGTTGCCCACCCGGGCTGTAGGATATACATTATATTGCCCATAAAAGGCATTGCAAGGCCGATGGCCATAGGCATGACTCCCAGAGACAGGGACATGATGGGTTTTGGAGTCTCACTACATCCGGAGTGCCGAGGTTGCCCACCCGCGCTGTAGAATATACACTATATTGCCCATGAGGCCTTGCAAGGCCGATGGCCATAGGCATGACTCCCAGGGGCAAACGCACCATTGGATTTGTAGTCTCACTACATCCGGAGTGCCGAGGTTGCCCACCCGTGCTGTAGGATATACATTATATTGCCCATGAGGCCTTGCAAGGCCGATGGCCATAGGCATGACTCCCAGGGACATGATGGGTTTTGGAGTTTCACTACATCCAGAGTGCCGAGGTTGCCCATCCCGTGCTGTAGAATATACATTATATTGCCCATGAGGCCTTGCAAGGCCGATGGCCATAGGCATGACTCCCAGGGGCAAACGCACCATTGGATTTGTAGTCTCACTACATCCGGAGTGCCGAGGTTGCCCATCCCGTGCTGTAGAATATATTTCCATGGGAGTGATCAGCTTGAAGTCCATCTCCGGGATAAACAAACACCGACACATCATAATACGATTGCACAAAAGATCAAAATCCAGTCTGGTGACACGGCTCTTATGTTGGCAGCCAAGTGAGAACATGACGACCCGGCGAGAGATTAGGGAGGGAGGGGTGCCAACGTCCAGGTAACCGATCATTTACAATGGCGCAGATAAGAGGAATACACGGGAGGACAGGCGAGATTGTATTCGTATTTCCTGCTCTCAGCTAAAGACTCGGCGGGTTCAGCAATTACAAGAGATTAAAGTTCCGGCACTGATCTCATTTCTGGGAAGTCACACCCAGTACAAAGCACCTCCGGGAGCCCGTCGCCGGAGCACACCTAGGTACTTACCGGGATCATTTCCGACCTCATGGAAGAAGCTGTACTGGGTCTGGCCCCGCCCCTCCCCTCCCCATTCCCCAACATGTCATCCCAACGCTGAAATCGCAGATAAAGGGTTAGCATGTGAATCGAAATTCTAAAGCCGTCATCAATCTCAGCTCATGAAAATATCCGGTGATCCTGCCATGAAGGTCTATTGTCGGGCATTTCCTGTCATCGCCTGCCAACTGCGTCACATGTGCACACGGTGGAGACTACATGCGTCTGTCACGGTGCAGGCATGGTCCACCATTGTCCCCCATCAAAAGAAAAACCAATGCACATCAATGATCTGAAGCCAACGTTGGAGTGCAGCATTCTGCATCAAGTGTCTGAAAGAGGCTGCAGGAGATCAGCAACTGTACTGTTAATACAGAGAAGGGGTAGGCAATCCTGGCAGTCCACGTGTGGTGAAATTACAAATCCTCTTCACGCATAGGCATCCGAGAGTCATACCTGTGGCCGTCAGTCTTCCAATGCCCTAATGGGACTTGTAGTTCCACAACAGCTGGAGTGCCGAGGATGCCGACCCCTGATGTAGATTGTGATCCAGTCATTTGAGGGGTACCATTGACACTATAAAAGGCCACCCACCACGGTGATGGACCAAAGCAAGGCACAAGGGGCGGGGAGTGGCCCAGGTTTAGGGGTTCTTGTGGCATTCTGAAACAAAGCCTCCACCATCTTCTTCAGACACGCCAAGCTGGCCGCACACGTTACATTGATCATTCGGCACGCAGGCTGAAAGCACTCGATTTCTCCCGTGCACAATAACCTGCAAAGGCCGTGCGCCCCCCGGGCAGAGCTGCACAGAGGAAAGCTCGGAGAAGTCAGCGGTGGGCAAAATAATATGGAATTCAGGAGCCAGTCAGTCCAATCCAGGAGCCGACCCGAATTCTTCAGGAGCTCCAATAACCGCAAGTAGAGGAAAAACTGAAACGTTCGCGGCCATTTTTAGGGATCATTGGCTACCCCGGCTCCTGGGAGTGTCCGGCCCTGAGGCAAGTATTTAGTAGGGATGCACCAATACCAGTATTTTGGTACCGAGTACCGATATATTTTTTCCGGTACTCGCCGTTACCGAACAACGATACTGGAAGTCCCATTAAGGAAGCTGGGCGGCGTGTAATGACTCCCCACCCAGCTTCCTGATTAGCAGGGAAGCCGTATCCATGCTTCTCATCACCAGGTGACGAGGGAGCATGGAGCTGGCTTTCTGGCCAATCAGGAAGCCAGGCGCTGTGTAATGATTGGCCGGGGAGCCGGCTCCATGCCCCCTCGTCAGGAGGTGACGAGGGAGCATGAAGCCGGCTTCTCGTCTGATCAGAAAGCTGGGCGGTACGTCATTGCACGTCGCCCGGCTTCCTGATTGGCCGGGAAGCCGGCTCCATGCTCAAGTGACGAGGGAGCATGGAGCC
>NW_017309537.1:26252-35300 GCF_000935625.1 Nanorana parkeri
GGTCCCTCAAGAAATTGTTTAAACGTTTCTTGAACAAATCTACACTCTTGGCTGAAATCACTGCCGATGGCAGTGAGTTCCAGACCTTAACCGCTCTTACTGTAAAGAACCCTCTTCGCCCCTTGTGCTGGAATTTTTTCTACCAGTTTTAGGTGGTGGCCTCTAGTCTTTATAACAGAGTTCATTTTAAACAGTTTGTTGCTAATGTTGCTGTCACCATTGAACATCTTGTACATGGTGATCATATCCCCCCTTAATCTCCTTAATTCCAGCGAGAACATGTTTAAGGTCAGAAGCCTCGTCTCATAGCTCTGGTCCTCCAGTCCCCTAATTAGTTTGGTTGCCCTCCGCTGGACTCTCTCCAGTTCAAGGACATCCCTTCTCAGTACCGGCGACCAAAACTGGACCGCGTACTCCAGATGTGGCCGAACCAACGATCTATATAGAGGCCCAATTATAGACTTGTCCCTGCAATACATCCCCTTCTTAATACAGGACAAGACCCTTCAATACATACAAGCTGTGCCAGCCAGAGAAGTAACGTTCAGGTAAAAGTTACAATAAGGATACCCTACCCCGGCTCCTGGGTTTGTCCGGCCCGGAGGCAAGTATTTGGGGTAATGAGCCAAACTAACTTGCGCTAATGGAATTAATAAAAGGTGGGTAAAGGAGGATTACGATTTAAAATTAATATTAATATGACCTTAAAGCTAAAATTCCATAATAGTTCTAAAACCAAAGGGTAGGGAGAAAAGCTGCTGAACTCAGGCTAGAAAGCCTCCAAAATGATGATGTAACGAAGTGTACAGCGCTAAATGCCCTTCGGGAAATTCGATAACGGTAAGGATCAGAGTGATGTCACCTCCGTGTCAAGCAATCATGAAAAAGTGTGTGTATATAATAAATAATTATAAACTGTGTCAACAGTTGGTACAAAAACGTGTCATAAATATATCTTATTATATAAATAAATAGAAATCTTCAGAAAACATGTGTTATTTATGTGAAGAATAAAATTATAAATCAGTCTGTTATTTTCTTTCGAAAAATATTAGAAATACGAACTTATAACAATTTTTTGGAAATGTACTTAAAGTTTTTAACTTTCTTAGAGTTCTCGGATCTTCAACGCAAGAAGCCCAAAAAAATGATGAAAAGGAAATTTTAAAAAACAGATTAAAAAAAATGATAAAAATCAAAAAGAAAATGTTCAGTGTGGTGAGGTCTCCATTTTGGAAAGTACATTTCCAAAAAATTGTTATAAGTTCGTATTTCTAATATTTTTCGAAAGAAAATAACAGACTGATTTATAATTTTATTCTTCACATAAATAACACATGTTTTCTGAAGATTTCTATTTATTTATATAATAAGATATATTTATGACATGTTTTTGTACCAACTGTTGACACAGTTTATAATTATTTATTATATACACACACTTTTTCATGATTGCTTGACACGGAGGTGACATCACTCTGATCCTTACCGTTATCGAATTTCCCAAAGGGTATTTAGTGCTGTACATTCCGTTACATCATAAGTATTTGGGGTAGCCGGGGTGGATGGAATACTTCAAACACGTGTCAGCTGTGCCAGCCAGGGAAGCAATGTCCAGATAAATAATACAATGAAAGAACATCTTCGGAAGAGTTCCCCTTTACAATGTTCAGACTGAAGACCGCACAGGCCGTATATAAAATATACATAAAAGACGGCGCGCGCTCAGTGCTGAATGCTCAGCGGGTCCGGAGATGAAATAATCATGGGATCCACTGAGGGAATCAGATTCCTCCTTCTCGTGTACGAGTCATTCAAGTTTAATGGGACACGGCAGCTGCACGCACAGGTCTATGTGGAGGTCCTGCCGACGTCCACAGTCCATCTTCTCTCTCTTGTACCGATTAGCCGAAACAAAACATCCCGCCGCGTGTTACATCATCAGGACGGGATCCCAGACCTCTGAAATAAACACCTCGGCTGTGTGCAACTATGACATCATAGGCTATACGTTCTCCTCCACCATGGCTGGTCCACACAAAGCCGAGCTGTGCCAACAGTGGCTCTGCTCCCCTAAATACACGGTCACAATCTATAAACTAGGGATGCACCAATAACGTTTTTTTTTCGGTATCGAGTACCAATCATTTTCCAGTATCGGTACTCGCCGATACCGAACACCGATACTGGAAGTCCCATTAAGGAAGTCAGGCGGCGTGTTATGACTCGCCACCCATCTTCCCGATTAGCATGGAAGCTAATTTGGTCATGAGGGACCGTGGAGCCGACATAAAAAACAAAAATAAACCCCCAACCCCCAGTGGTGATTAAATACCACCAAAAGAAAGCTCCATCTGTGCCCCAAAAAACGGTACAGAATTCATTTCAGTACAGCTTTGCATGACGGAATAAATGCCAAAGTACCTGAATACTGAAAAATGGCCGGGACAGGAAGGGGGTGTAACACCCTGGGATTCAAGGGGTTAAAAGGAGAACTATGGGGTCAGGGCTTTTCCCCAGAGTTCTCCTTAGGGTAACGGGAGGACACAAACTAGCGTCCTCCCGTCACCCTAGGCTCAGTATATAGGGAGCTGCAGAAGAGCGATACAGGTTGTCCGGTATCGAGTAGTTTTTTTTCAGTACTCGCCGGAGTCCCATTAAGGAAGCCGGGCGCCGCGCCATTACACGGTGCCCAGCTTCCTGAATAGCCGGTAAGCCGTCTTCATTCTCCCTCGTCACCAGGGAAGCATGGAGCCGGCTTTCTGGCCAATCAGGAAGCTGGGCACATTGTAATGACGCGGCGCCTGGCTTCCTGATCCCGGAAAGCTCAAGTCTTGGGCTAGGTATCGGAGGTACTCTCCCAAATACTCGGCACAGATACAGATACCAGTATCGGTGCATCCCTACTCCAAATGCTGTCACGGAGGGACCGTGCGTCACTTTGTACTGACAGGAAGTTAGATGAGAACAGGTAAGATCGGTACCTACGGGTCATGACCTCTAATCAGACGCTCCCATAGGTTGCTTCCCCATATCGGGTGCCCTTACACACCCCATGTTGTGTAAGTCACCATAGGGAGCGGAACCCTCCCACCCCGTAATGTGGCTCTTTCTTCATCTCTCTTGCTTTGTTTCTTTTCCTGACCCGGTCCTTCCTTTCCGATACCCCGGAGGTCCCCTTTTCCCGCAAATTTCTGCATTTTTAGCATCAAATAGATGATGGGTAGAATTTGGCTCCCTCGGTCCATATGTGCCAGTCTGCAATGAATATTTTCAATGGTAACCATGTCCTCTATGCACGCACTATTTTTTCTGACCGCAGGCATTGATGTGCCATGTGTTCCGGTGCGGCCGATCGCACTGGCGGCATGGCTGCAGTGCCATTGACTTCAATGCACCACCACATCCCCTCCCACCCCTGAACGCAGGTGATCAAGTGCGTTCCGGCACCGAATCGTTCTGGAACGCACTGGGGTTGGTATGTACTAGTGTGTTTTGCTTACCAGGCGTGTTATGTCCTTGGTGTTCTGACCCGATGGTTCCGTTTGTTATTGTAACATACGGAAAGATTTCAGGTTTCTCGTTATCGTATATAAATGTGCATCTCGGACAACACATTAAAGAAATCAGAGCAGGTTTATGTATAAAGACATCTCACGTGGACATCTCCCGCACATCCCATTGGCAGCTGAGCAGAAGACGTGTATCCAAACCTCTGTCATTGTCCTTAGTGGTGAGACAAGTTGTCTTACATGCTGGTTTGTGAGTGTGCCATGATGCCTTTCTACTGTACCTCTGTTCAAAGCCCATTTCGTGTGCACCTTACTGTACAACTGGTAACAAATTGTTGAGTGCGTTTGTCGTTTGTTTTGCTTTACCGATTTGGTGCAGCGACGCATGGGGTTTCTCAGCTGCCAATGGGATGTGCGGGATCCCTTGTGTGTCTCTGTGCCTTTAAGGAGGTGGGGCGTCCTCCTGACAAACCTGCACCCAATTTGATATCTTCTGCCCCCATGTGCTCCAAGATGGAGACTCTCATAGTTTAGAGTTAGGACCGCACTATAAGAGGTGCCTTGGCGCGGCAGTGCGGCTTACACATCCTCTGCAGAAGACGTGTATCCAAACCTCTGTCATTGTCCTTAGTGGTGGGACAAGTTGTTTTACATGCTGGTTTGTGAGTGCGCCATGATGCCTTCCTACTGTTCTACTGTTCAAAGCCCATTTCGTGTGCACCGCGCTGTATAACTGGTAACAAATTGTTGAGTGCGTTTGTCATTTGTTTTGCTATACAAGGCAGAGGCCCCGATCTATACAAGGCAGAGGCCCCGATCTATACAAGGCAGAGGCCCCGATCTATACAAGGCAGAGGCCCCGATCTATAAACGATCAATACAAGGCAGAGGCCCCGATCTATTATGTCATTCTGTATACATGCGTTGCCATATAACTACACAAACTCATTACTATATAGTCCGATACTTGGAAGTCATGCGTCCCCTGAAACAGCACAATACAAACGCACAGATACATGAATGAGATTTTGGTTTTCAAAGAAACAAATCGCCTCCTATTTATATCCCTCTATGAATAAACCGTTTGCTGAAACATGTGCGGCTTGGATGCAGCTGCTCGGCCATGGAAACCCATTCCATGAAGCTCTCTACGCACTGTTGTTGTGCCAATCTGAAGGCCACACGAAGTTTGGAGGTCTGTAGCTATTGACTCTGCGGACAGTTGGCGACTTCTGCGCACTGTGCGCTTCAGCATGCGCTGACCCCGCTCTGTCATGTGACGTGGCCTACCACTTCCTGGCTGAGTTGCTGTTGTTCCCAGTTGCTTCCACTTTGTTATAATCCCAGTAACAGGTGTCCGCGGCGGAATATTTAGTAGAAGGAAATGTCACGGACGGACTTATTGCGCAGGTGACAACCTATCACGGCACCACGCTTGTAGTCACTGAGCTCCTGAGAGCGACCCGTTCTCTCACCAATGTCTGTAGAAGCGTCTGCATGCCGAGGTGCCTCATCCTATACACCGGGGGCCATGGTGGGGATTGGAGGACCTGAATCACATGATTTGGAGGGGGAGGGGCCCAATACTTTTGGCAATATAGTGTAGTGACAGGAGAAGAACACAATCTCTGTGTTCTGTCATTATCATGATTACTAATCTGCTGACACATGGGGACGTCATAAAACAGTTACCCGTTATCTCTCTCGCGCATGCTCTGCGATTGTGCCGCCGGTCACACCAGTCACATGATCACAGATAGCGGCAGCTATAACATGTGATTAGCAGGAGACGATCGCTGGGAAGAGATATCAGGAGATTAGCTACTTACACAGATCGCGGGAGGTCAGGATGTGAAATCCGCTACCAAGTATCAGCACAGCGTGCGCGCGGCACAAATCCCAGTAAGAACCAGTATGAGTGTCCAGTGAAAGTGTCCGCGGCGTCTCCTGAATTGGAGGAAGGCAGTCACATGACCAGCAAAACGTCTTCAAGGATACAGCAAGTCCCCTTGCCATGATTTCCTATTTACAGATACAGTGTGACCGCGACGGATGAGAAGATTCACAGACGCAGCTTCTCCGCGTCCTCACCACCCCGCGCCCTCGCCACCACTCACCGCCCTTGCCACCCCGCTCCCTCACCACCCACCACACCGCGCCCTCACCACCACCTATGAGGCTGTAGGTAGGAGTGCCTGAGATCTCACACTGCAGATACAGGCCTATGAGGCTGTAGGTAGGAGTGCCTGAGATCTCACACTGCAGATACAGGCCTATGAGGCTGTAGGTAGGAGTGCCTGAGATCTCACACTGCAGATACAGGCCTATGAGGCTGTAGGTAGGAGTGAATGAGATCTCACACTGCAGATACAGGCCTATGAGGCTGTAGGTAGGAGTGCCTGAGATCTCACACTGCAGATACAGGCCTATGAGGCTGTAGGTAGGAGTGCCTGAGATCTCACACTGCAGATACAGGCCTATGAGGCTGTAGGTAGGAGTGCCTGAGATCTCACACTGCAGATACAGGCCTATGAGGCTGTAGGTAGGAGTGCCTGAGCACCTCGCATACCGGATAGTAGAAAAACCGGTGCTGATTGGTCACAGGTAACATTATTAAATGTCCCCTATGACATGCGTTCAGATCCATGCACAGAGTGTATAATGAACGCAGAGAGGCGGCAGGGTATGTGCAGTGCACGGTTGCGCAAGATACGTCGAGGGGGCGTATGGCGGCGGGGGGGAAACTGAAACCGGGAATTTCTTTGGCTGCGCCTTCCAAAAATAGGATTTGCTGTCAGAGAAGACGGACGCACATCACCTGCGATGACATCAGCAGAACTTCCAAGCTCACAGCGTCCCACTGCTGCTGTGCGAGGGCCAGTGGATGCCGTGCGTATACAGGAGAGGTCGGGAGACGCGGAGTATACAGGAGAGGTCGGGAGACGCGGAGTATACAGGAGAGGTCGGGAGACGCGGAGAACCATGTTATCACCACATAGACCACCAGGAAAGACACTTCCTCATCCAACCAACACTATCTCCACAGGAAGGAGTCATGAAACGTAGAAGGTCCACATGTGTGTGAGGCTCAGCAAGACCCCGGTGGTGTTCCCAGAGGAGCTGATTGGACAATGTAGGACAGGAGCCGGGTCGCCAACGATGCTGAAAATTGACAGCCGGCGCCGACCCTCAAAATGTCCTCTAGTTGTTGTCAATGGAGCCGTCCAAACACAATACGACTCCGTCGGCACCCAACACCGAGCCGGCCCCCCAACCATAAGCTGATTGAAGGAGCTGGTCGGACAAGGTTTGAAGGAACAGAGGCGGCAACCACTGAGCCGCCGTCTACGTTCTGGGATTTTGATGGCGGCCGCCGTCAGAATACATTGGAAACAGCGAGAGCTCATATGCATTGATGGAGCAATCTGTAATACTTCCTTCATACAGCCGGCAGGTTGAATGAAGAAGATATTATATAGAGTGTATGGCCAGCTTAAGAATACACCTGCGGGCCCCTGGATTGGACAGAGTGGCTCCTGAATTCCATATGAATGACGTCACGGTACATGCAGACACTTCCTGGGGTTCCATGACACACGTGTAATCCAGTCTTCTAATGAAGGTCCATTTTTTTCTCTCCGGAGAACTGAAATAGAGGAGCGAATGGCGTTGTGAAGATGCGGGCCCCGGGAGTGTTGTCCACATCCTTGCTGCCGTGCTCAGGAAATCATGGAACATGCAGTCAGTGAAGGTGGAACTCCAGCCATGCAAGACCGTTGTTGGTTGGTGGCTCACCAAGTAGGAAATATAGAAGGACGATGTCCGTACAGACAACAAGCAATGACACCTTGTGGGTGGGACATATGGTCCAAGATGGAGCCCCTTTCAGAATCACTACAGGCCCGTCAATATAAACAAATGACGAAGAATTGAACTCAAAGATCAAATGAAGATAAAGCTTGTGATATACGTGAACCATTCAATAGTTTCAGGCCTGTGTCATGGGCCCTCCAAGACCTCTGGTGGTGATCACAGAGGAACGTTAAGGGCATTACCCATCAATGGTGATCTTATACCTGGTTCATCGGTATTCATGGGCCCTCCAAGACCACTGGTGGTGATCATAGAGGAGCGCTATGGCCATAGCCCATCAATGGTGATCTTATACCTGGTTCATCTGTATTCATGGGCCCTCCAAGACCACTGGTGGTGATCACAGAGGAGCGCTATGGCCATAGCCCATCAATGGTGATCTTATACCTGGTTCATCTGTATTCATGGGCCCTCCAAGACCACTGGTGGTGATCACAGAGGAACGCTATGGACATAACCCATCAATGGTGATCTTATACCTGGTTCATCTGTATTCATGGGCCCTCCAAGACCACTGGTGGTGATCACAGAGGAGCGCTATGGCCATAGCCCATCAATGGTGATCTTATACCTGGTTCATCTGTATTCATGGGCCCTCCAAGACCACTGGTGGTGATCACAGAGGAACGTTAAGGACATAACCCATCAATGGTGATCTTATACCTGGTTCATCGGTATTCATGGGCCCTCCAAGACCACTGGTGGTGATCACAGAGGAGCGCTATGGCCATAGCCCATCAATGGTGATCTTATACCTGGTTCATCTGTATTCATGGGCCCTCCAAGACCACTGGTGGTGATCACAGAGGAACGCTATGGACATAACCCATCAATGGTGATCTTATACCTGGTTCATCTGTATTCATGGGCCCTCCAAGACCACTGGTGGTGATCACAGAGGAGCGCTATGGCCATAGCCCATCAATGGTGATCTTATACCTGGTTCATCTGTATTCATGGGCCCTCCAAGACCACTGGTGGTGATCACAGAGGAACGCTATGGACATAACCCATCAATGGTGATCTTATACCTGGTTCATCGGTATTCATGGTCCCCCCAAGACCTCCGGTGGTGATCACAGAGGAACGTTAAGGGCATAACCCATCAATGGTGATCTTATACCTGGTTCATCGGTATTCATGGGCCCTCCAAGACCACTGGTGGCGATCACAGAGGAACGTGTATATCATATAACAAGTCA
The DNA here is from genome assembly GCF_000935625.1 of Nanorana parkeri. NCBI lineage: Eukaryota > Metazoa > Chordata > Amphibia > Anura > Dicroglossidae > Nanorana > Nanorana parkeri. Next base: position 34,840 of record NW_017309537.1, read on the forward strand.
ACGGTTATCATATAGGTTCATCGGTATTCATGATCCCACCTCAGTCAGGTTCTCCTAATGACTGCAGACCAATTACGTTCTTCCTACATAAGCACCTCGGGTATAGAACATGTAGCTGGCACGCTCCTTGATAATGAGTACGTCCCACACGTGTCAATAAATATTTTGAGATTCCACAGAAGAAGTGGTCTGGACTGGATTCCAAGAGTGCCAGAAAACCTGGACTGGAATATTACATATTAACCTCTTGCCGTCCGCCCGTAGTAAAAAAACGGACGGACGGCACTGCAGCATCTGCGGGTTGCCGTCTCCAGACGGCAATTTTTTTCTGCTCGCGCGCGCCCCCTAGCGGGCACGCACGGGCAGAAAAGACCCGTCCAATGAGAACACCCGGTACCGGGTGTCACACATATAGGCGATCAGCGGGTCCATAGCCCGCCGATCGCCTATATGTGCTCGTT
>NW_017309537.1:36096-37843 GCF_000935625.1 Nanorana parkeri
GGGTCCATAGGTGATATTAGGGGTCCTAGAGACCCCTAATATCTCCATAAAGAGGACCTGTCAGTGTGCCTTTGCTATTATATAGGGGGTTTTTATCCCCCTATATAATAGCAATAACAATAAGTGCAAAAAAAAATATATAAATAAAAAAAAAGAAAAGTAACACATAAAAAAATAAAATAAAATAAAAGCCACATATAAAAAAAGGGGAAAAAACCCCCCCAAAATGTTTAACTCCCCCACCCCCACGTTTACGCGCCTATAAACGTAAATACGCGTCCGGTGCCCCAGCGCGCAAAAATTACAATTGCGCTACACATGTTACATATCGCCGCGAACGTCGCAGTGAGAGCAATCATTTTAGGGCCATCAATCACTGATAACACTAAACTGATGAGCGGTAACAGCTTTTAAAGCGTCGCCTATGGCCAATTTTGGGTATTATCGTTTTTTGAGGTTTCGCGCGCGCACGCAATTTTAAGGCTTGACATGTTTAGTGTCTTTTTACCCGACGTGACCCCATCTTTTATATTTTACCAAAAAATTGGGTAATAATAAATGTTTTATCATTTAATATAGGGGAAACTGTTTTTTTTTTTAAATTTCGGTAATTTTTCCTTAATATAGTAAAAAAATAAAACCCCCAGTGGTGAATAAATACCACCAAAAGAAAGCTCTATCTGTCCCCAAAAAAGGGTATAAAATTCATTTCAGTACAGCGCTGCATGACGGAATAAATGTCAGTCAAAGTACCGCAGCGCTGAATACTGAAAAATGGCCGCGATGGGAAGGGGGTTTAACACCGCGGATGTCAACTGGTTAATCCTTCGCATTATACTTGACAGGTCACATATACCCAACAAGCCTTTCCTAGGCAGACTGGTCACATCTGCACCCCACCTGGCCCCCCAGGACATTATAAGCTACACATGCTTATCTGACATGTTCTCCTGATTCCACAGGAACTATAATGGCGGGATCACACCTAAGCCATGTTCTCCTGACGCCACAGGAACTATAATGGCGGGATCACACCTAAGCCATGTTCTCCTGACCCCTCAGGCACCATAATGGAGGTGCCACACCTAAGCCATGTTCTCCTGACGCCTCAGGCACCATAATGGAGGTGCCACACCTAAGCCATGTTCTCCTGACGCCTCAGGCACCATAATGGAGGTGCCACACCTAAGCCATGTTCTCCTGACGCCACAGGAACTATAATGGCAGGATCACACCTAAGCCATTTTCTCCTGACGCCACAGGAACTATAATGGCGGGATCACACCTAAGCCATGTTCTCCTGACCCCACAGGAACTATAATGGCGGGATCACACCTAAGCCATGTTCTCCTGACCCCTCAGGCACCATAATGGAGGTGCCACACCTAAGCCATGTTCTCCTGACGCCACAGGAACTATAATGGCGGGGGCACACCTAAGCCATGTTCTCCTGACAACAGAAGTCACGTGTTAGCCATGCTAGACATTTAACCCTATGAAGTCTCTGGGGCCCCTGTTGTAGAGGAGCCATATTTAGGGTCACATACCGACTTTCGTGTACCTTTATTTTGCCCCGATTTCTGGGGCCCTCCCTTCAAAGGTCAGTCACATACTGACCACATGGGTCCTGTGTCTGATGGGACCAACGCATAAGGGGCCCTTAATATTAATATCAGGGGGCCCCATGTACGAGAAGCCATAGAACAATCACAGAGGACACTATATGATTATCGTAAGGACTATTGTG
>NW_017309537.1:40314-46038 GCF_000935625.1 Nanorana parkeri
GGGTGACAAAATATTATGAACCTGGGGGCCCCAAACCTGTAGGGAAAGCATGTCTCCAAGTGGGCACCATGGCCAAGGGACATATATAATGAAAGCAGGAGGGCTCCATGGCTGAGGGGCCACATATAACGAACCCAGGGGGCACACAATGACTCGGGGCCACATGTAATAAATTCTAGTAGGCACCACATATAACGGACACCGCGAAACTCTATGGATAAGGGGCCACATATAATGAACCAAGGGGCAGCACGACAGCTGATGGGGTCACATAAAAAAAACTCAGGGGGGCACCATGGCTGAGGGGCCACAAATAATACACTCAGGGGAGCCCCATACAATAAATGCAGGGGACGCACAACAGATGAGGGGCCACATATAATAACCCAGGGGTCTCACGATGGCTGAGGAACCACACATAATGAACCCAGGGGGCTCACGATGGCGGAGGGGCCACATATAATGATTCACAGAATTCTATGCTGAGGGGCCCTATAGCTCCAGGGGTCATGTCAATGTAAACATAGGGGGCAGTTGCGTACCAGAGGGGCCTCATGTATGAGGGGCCACACATACTGTCACAAGCAGGAGCCGTCTTGTACAGGTTGGCGTCTATTCCGAGGAGCCCATTGTCACAGGGGCCACACCGCACCAGACAAGCATGCAAAAACGCCCCCACCCAGATCCGCTGCATGCGAGGGGGCCACAGCCACACGCTGAATGAAAAGACCGGAGCCCCGCCCTCCCCCGGGCAACCACACCCACCTTATAGCGATCGAAGCCGCTGAGCTGCTCGGCGGTGACATATTCCCAACGGAGGGCCATGGCAGGAAGCGGCACCGTCCTCACACACCGCCTGACGGGGAGCACGAGAAGACGACACGTGACGTCACTGCCTCCAATGCGGACGCGGCTCGTAGTAAGGGAAGGTGGGCGGGGGCCATCAGCCGATTCCACCGCTGACTGTGACGTCAGAGACCCAGCCCCCCCTCTCCATCCCCGCCCACCAGCTGTCAAGCTCGGGCGTGACTAAGGCAGTGTGAGGTGATGCTGCAGGGAGGGGCGGGGCATAGCCCCTTCTCCAACCCCCTCCCACCAGTTGTCATGTTCGGGCGTGACTAAGGTAGTGTGAGGTGATACGGCAGGGAGGGGCGGGGCATGCTGGCAGCCCTCATGTCAGCGAAGTGAGGAAAACTGGGACTTGTAGTTCTCAATAGATGTTCATTACTGAACAGCATGAGAAGGAACGCTGGGACTTGTAGTTCTCCTCAGTATTATGAAGCTGTCTGCACAGAGCCAGTCAATAATATCTGAGCCCTTCACACTTTAGTCCCCATTCAGACCATAGCATAGCGTGAACATGCACCGCGGTGACGCATGATTGCGGCCTTTTCTTTCCTGTGTGTGCCGCACGCCCCCATTTACTTCAATGGCGAGCCCTGTTTTTTTCCCATTGACTAGTAATGGCGCCGGCAAGCGCCTTCTGCGTCTTTTTACAAATGTGTGTCAAAGCGCGCCTTTTATTATCCACCCAGACTCCTCTGGGCCCCCGGGTGCCGGCATGGCGGGTCTCTGCGGCAGGATCAGAAGGGAGTTCAGCACACTTCCAGCGGCTGATCTCCCCCTCCGATCACTGAACCAGGTAACCACGTGTATTACATCACTCCCACTTTCACTCATGACAAGCCTCCCAGCTTCCTGATTGGCCGGAAAGCCGTCTCCATCCTCTTCTATCCGCTTTCAGTAATGATCCGCCTCCCAGCTTCCTGATTGGCCGTGAAGCTGACTCCATGCTGTCGGCTGGGAAGTCCATGTTGTTTGGCTGGCTCGATGTTGATTGCCTGGGAAGCCGGCTTCCAGGCCAATCAGCAATGAGCCAGCCAATCAGCATCGAGCCGCCTTCCCGGGCAATCAAGAAGCCGCTGGCCGGCTTCCTGATTGGCTGGGATGCCGACTCCATCCTAGCTGACGGGCATTTCTTCCACCCAGTGACCTCAGATGGCGGGCATTTCTTCCACCCAGTGATCACTGATGGCGGGCATTTCTTCCACCCAGTGACCTCAGATGGCGGGCATTTCTTCCACGCAGTGACCTCAGATGGCGGGCATTTCTTCCACCCAGTGACCTCAGATGGGAACCTTGGGTGACCTCTAACCCCTATCACACTGTGACCGGGCACAGCACTGTCACACCATATTATGCCAATGCGAAACATCAGAAAGAAGTCCAGCAATAAATGATGAAACCTGAAAAGACGATGAGTTATGTCGGCCGAAAATAGCGTCATTTGTATCGTGATTTTAAAGTATCAACAAATACTCTTGCTATTAGACGTTTCTGCTGCTTTTGACACTGTTGACCACCCGCTGCTCCTCACAAAACTCCACTCGCTTGGCCTACAAGACTCTGCTCTCTCGTGGTTCACCTCCTACTTATCTAAGCGCTCCTTTAGCGTCACCTACAATTCTAACTCCTCCCCTCCTCTTCCTCTTTCTGTAGGGGTCCCCCAAGGCTCTGTCCTTGGACCGCTCCTCTTCTCTATCTACACCTCCTCCCTTGGTCAACTAATAACCTCACATGGCTTCCAATACCATCTCTATGCCGATGACACTCAAATCTATCTCTCTACTCCGAGACTCTCTCCCTCAGTGTCCTCTCGTGTCACTAATCTACTGACAGACATATCAGTCTGGATGTCGCAACACTTCTTAAAACTCAACCTTTCACAAACTGAGCTCATGTTATTTCCTTCTTGGTTGGATACCATCTCTGTTAAACGTAATTTTGTGAAGGCAGCAGGCTGTCTGGAGTGCCCATTGTTTGGGATGATGGGATCAAGCTCTTATCTAATTAAGGACATTCATTAGGTTCAAAGAGTGTCTGTGCTAAAGGAATTCCAATGCGGCACCCGGCTGTCTAGGGGAGGGGCTTGTTCACTGTAACACACTGAACTCTTATCTGATTCTGTGAGGTATAAAACTTGGTGTGCTTTCTTCAATAAACCAGTTCATGTTTCCACTCCAAAGTCAGTGTTGTCTGATTCTTGGGGTAAGCCCATGCTATATTCCCTTGTTTCTGGTTCCAGCACCTCAGGGAGCAGGCTTAAAGGAGAACTATGAGGTGAGGTGCTTTTCACTCACCTCATAGTTCTAGCCGACCTGTGACAATGAGACTGTCACAGGTCGGCTCAGTAGATCGGGAGGTGAGCGAACACATAGCGGCGCTCGCTCACCTCTCGATCCTGTCACGGCTCTCTGCCGGATTCCGATCCGGCAGAGAGCAGTTTCCCCCCTCCCCGCTCCTCCAGCGCTGACTGGTGGAACGGACGGGGGAGGGGGCGGGTACAGCTGGCTCTGCCTCTAGATAGGCAGAGCCAGCTGTCACTCACGCAGCTGGGCGGATCTCGACATCGATGTCGGGATCCGCTCCGGCTGCGGCGTCTCAGTATACCGCGAGCTACAGCTCCCTATATACTGAGCTTAGGGTGACGGGAGGACGCTAGTTTGTGTCCTCCCGTTACCCTAAGGAGAACTATGGGGAAAAGCCCTGACCCCATAGTTCTCCTTTAAGACGGAGATATCCAGTCAGGGTATCAGGGAGTCCGTCACAATAATATTCTGTATTCTATTACAAGAATAATAAAGCTCATGAACATTTATAATTCTTCTGCTCAGTTGAAGCAAAATACTGTTTATAATCACTAAATATTTTATGAAGTTCATGCGTAATTTGTTTTGGTATGATGGAACTCTGTGCTTTTTGTTGAGTATGTCCAATTCATACAAATGTTATTAAATGCAAATAAAAATAATATGTATATGCAAAAAAAGTATTGTTTCAGTGCTTTTTAGTCTTAGCCAATCACAATGATTTCACCCTTTTAATCTAATACGGGTTTGAAAATGTTATTTGGCGGCAGAATCCCAAATTACGGGAACCTGTCAAATTGTGATATAACTTTCCATTGTTTGTGTGACACCAGCCCGCTTCTGATACTTCCCGGAGGAGGAATCTTCCGGGATACACACAGCGGTGTCCAGATCAGGAGATTTCTTAAAGGAGAACTATGGGGAGAGTGAAATGCACTCGTCCCCCAAGTCCCCCAAGTTAGAGCCGACCTGTGACACTGCAGCTGTCAGACGTCGGCTCTAGAGATCCAGAACGCAGCGATCACAAACCGCTAATCACTCAGTTCACGATCTTCTCCCTGCAGAGAGCGGTGACTGCCAGTCAGGAATTGTCCCCTCCCCTCTCCATTCCTCCAGTGCTGACTGGAGGGACAGACAGGGGAGGGGGGTGGGCACAGCTGACTCTGGCTCTAGAGAGGCAGAGCCAGCTGTCAATCAAGTTGCGGGGTGTATATTGTCGCGTTCCTTCCCGGCTGCAGCACCGCTGCATGCTGAGTTTCGGGTCACAGGGGGACAATAGTAAATGTCCTTCTGTGACCCAAAAGAGAACTAACACCAAAAAAGTTTTTTTACATAGTTCATTAACCTTTTACTTTACCTGTAAAGCTGCAGAGGGAACTCGAGAGATTGCTGCACAAAGAAGCTACATGAAGCAGGGGCGTAACTAGAAATCACAGGGCCCCGTAGCAAAATTTTGTATGGGGCCCCTTTGATCTCTAGTTACACCCCTTGCAGAGCCCAATTGAGATCCCACACAGCCCACCTGAGGGTGACCCTGCAGAGCCCACCATGGATTCTCTAAGGTGGGCTCGGCAGGGTCACCCTCAGGTAGGCTGGTCACACTCCTTACCTGTCCGCCTCCTCCACCGTCGGTGATGAGCCCCGCCTCCTCCGCCTGTCGCCGGGACCACCCCTCCCTGTCGCCGGGCCCTGCCTCCTCCTCTGATGCCAACCCCAGGCTCCGCCTCCTCCTCCACTGCTGGGTCCAGCCTGCTCCACCGCCGCTGCTGGCTCTCACTGACTCAGCAGCGGCTGTGGCTGTTGAGAGGAACGCGCCGCTGCACAGTTCGCTGTCAGTGATCTGAACAGCGGCACATTTCTCTTCACAGCCGCCATTGACAGCCAGCAGCGTGAGATGCCACAGCGACCCAAGCGGCCCGCAGGGCATCAGGAATGTCCTGGCCGGGCCCCCCTGTGCCCCGGGCCCCATAGCGGCCGCCTGGGTCGCTTTTGTGATTGTTACACCACTAACATGAAGTAACCTTGTGCCGCATACTAGACATGTGCACCGGCAAATAAATTAGTTTAGGTTCGTTTTGATTCGGATTTTGCGTTTTTTTGAGGATTCGGGTCCGAAAGACAATTCGTTTCGGGATTTGGATTTGAACAAAATTCGTTAGCGGTCTGTACGAATTGTCGTTTAGTTCGTTTCAGCAAACTGACATTTTCAAAAAAATAAATAAATGTTAATGTCACTTTGCTGCAACGAAAATTCGTCCACAAACGAAAATGCGTACAGACTGCCGCTAGCGAATTTCGTCCAAAATTCAGATTCGTTTTCATTCGTCATTTTCTGTGTGTATACCTGTTGAAGATTTTCCCTCACTTCCTGTCTGGTAAAACCATTACCAACAGGACAGGAAGTGAGGCGAAATCTCTGTAACAGAGCCCACGGATTGCAGTAAAAACCAAACAGGAATCCCAATGATTTCCCAGATCATCCAAAACTTGATTCCGGCTCGATATCCAATTATGAATTGTAATTTCAGCAAAAACATCTGATTGCTGCTCTGCGTCCGGAGATTTTTCTTTGTGT
>NW_017309537.1:46289-52545 GCF_000935625.1 Nanorana parkeri
GGGGAAACGATTCTCTGGAGTCATTAACAAGGACGCAAAGTCTGATTGCGCGCGGTAATTGATCTCTAAAGTGTTGTTTTTGTTAAATGAAAACCATTTATATAATCGGCTACAAGGAAAGGAGAGGAGAGCGAGTGAGCTCTCATAGATCCTCCCGGTTACGTCTGTTCACCGATCTCTCCTCCATCCTGCATTATAATCATACAAGCGTCCCGTCTGATGGGAGTGTGGAAGGAAATCCTCGTCCATCGTTCTCGGCTGTCACCTTGTAAAGCAATAGACATGTAACAGATCCCGTTGGATGTACAGCGCGGTATGTATCTGAGATTGCGGTGATGCTTCGTGAATCTCCATATAAAGATTTATTTTATGACACACATCCGTCTCTACTCTGTTCTCCAAATTATTATTACACATTTCTTCCTTTGTTATGGGGTTCAAGGGGCTGCCACATATTTCTTGGGGAAGATAGGAACTCTTCAGCCGGTCTGAAGTGTATGTAAACTCAGAACTTAGCCCTCGTTCACACCTGAACGTTTTGTAGCTCTCAAAAATATAAATCCCATTGTATTCAATGGGCTCGTTCCCACCTTGGCGTATTTCCGCCCGTCCCTAACGCGCTACAAAACGGCCCACGCCTGAAAAGCTGCAGGTACTACTTTGGGCCGTTTTGTTGCGCGTTTCCATTGGGATACAGCCAAGTAGCCTTCGGGAAACGCGCAACTTTTTTTACCGCGAATCGCGGTAAAAAAAACGTGCGACAGACGCGCATATGCAATACGCCAAGGTGTGAACGAGACCTAAATCTGTACATATTGCAGACCTCACATGAGGCGGCTTCATTCGTTTGCTTTTTTTGCCGTTATCTTCCTCTGGTGATCCTGCACATGACACACTTCCTGTCCTTGGTGCCCAGATAGCAAGCAATTGAGCTGCAAGTTTGAAAATGTCTTGCTGAAGTATTGCTAGACTTGCCGAGCTTCACAATTTTGCTGTACAATTACAGCAAGTCAGCATTGCGAGTCTCCAGATCAAAGTGCTTTGCAGAAGTGCTGAACACTCGCAGAGCTCTCGCTAAAGCTGCCCATACACCTTACAATGTATCTGCAGATTTTCTATGGTCAGATGGGGAAAGGTGCAACAGATTCCTCCATCTACGCTAAACTGTGTGTATGGAGTAATCTATTGCCGATTGGCGGAACGGACGGGGGAGGGGGCGGGTACAGCTGGCTCTGCCTCTAGATAGGCAGAGTCAGCTGTCACTCACGCAGCTGGGCGGATCCCGTCATCTACGTCGGGATCCGCTCCGGCTGCGGTGGTCTCAGTATATAGGGAGCTGTAGCTCGCGGTATACTGAGCTTAGGGTGATGGAGAACGCTAGTTTGTGTCCTCCCGTTACCCTAAGGAGAACTATGGGGGAAACCCATAACCCCATAGTTCTCCTTTAACTGAGCAAACTGAAGAGAGAAGCTGATTGGTTACTGTGCAAAGCTGCTCCAGTTTTATTACATTCCACCCATTTGATTACTATTTCATTCATATGTATATCAAAGTATGACTATTGATTTGCATATGACATCAGGTAAAAAAAAAAAAATGTTTTGTTTTTTTTGCATAACATTTATTCTCACTTATCCTCGTATTAATCCCTTTTTTTGTTATCCCTAATCAATCTTTATTAACCACTTCCTCCCCTTCTCTCCTATATCTCTGCTATTTTTCTTTTTTGCTATGTTTTACCAACAATATTTAAATTTTTTTCTTCTGCTTTCATTTTTTTTTTTTTTTTTAGTGTTGGTAAAAAAAAAAAAATACACATCATCAAAGCATTTATAAGTTTAAAGGGGTTCTAAACCCTCCCGGTTTTTTTTTTTTTTGCCTATATCTAGGGCTAGCAAGCAGTAGCTATAGGCAAAAAGTAAAAAAACAAAAAAAAAACCCCGCTTTAACAGCGGTTTACACTTACCGTGTTATCGCTGCGCGCTCCCCGCCGGAGAATACGAAACTGCTCGGGCGGCCGCAAAGCATCTTGGGGCGGGCGCATGCGCAGTTCGGATTCTCGAGCAGAGACGCAAGGTAAGTCTATGGACGCGTGCACCCGCATGCAGACACCGCTGGATCAGAAGTGCCAGCAAGCAGAGAGGAGTCAGCGCTGGATCGGAGAGCCGCCGCACCGCTGGAGGGACAGATGAAAACATCAGGAAAGAAGAGGAAGATCGGATTAGGAGACATCATTTAAGGTAAGTGCCGACATTAACATGGGGGGGAGGGGAAAAAATGTAGAATTTAATGTCACTTTAATAAAAAAATAATAATAATTAAACACCTTTTTTATTTTTTTTATTTATTTAATAAACTTGCCAATGAAAAAATAAAAGCATGTCATTATTTTGATCATGTACATTTTTTTTTTAGCAACACTGAAAACATAACAAAAAAAAATTGAAATTAGAAAACAAAACATTCTTTGAGTGTAATTTAAGTAATATAAGTTATAACTAGGGATGCACCGATACCACTTTTTTGGGTCTGAGTACGAGTACCGATACTTTTTTTTAAGTACTCGCCGATACCAATAAGAGAAAAACAATGTACAGTATGTGCAGAGGCGTAACAATAGCAATAGCGGCCCATGCGGCTGCTATGGGGCCCTGGGGGTGGAAGGGGGCCCCAATAGGGATTGCAGAAGTTGCTGCGGACACTGACAATATTAATCAAGAAGAGCTGGCATCAGATATACAGGGAGGGACTATGTGGGCAGCTCTCTTGCTACCTGACTTTAATATCAATGACAGTAGGGAGGTTGCTGGGAGATCTCATCAAAATTTTGCTATGGGGCCCCATGATCTGTGGTTATGCCCCTGAGTATGTGTTACCGTATTTTTCGCTCCATAAGACGCACTTTTTTTCCCCCCAAAAGGAGGGGGAAATGTGCCTGCGTCTTATGGAGCGAATCCCTATCGCCCGACGCCCGGGACATGCATTTTCGGGGGCGCCGGGCGAGTAGTTTTTTTTGTACATTCAGCCCGGCTCCGGACATGCAGAGCTGAATGTACAGTGGGAATCGCTACTCGTTTAATACAAGGGATCTAATTAGATCGAGCGGCGGCGATTGTGTCCACCCACCCCGCCGTGGTTTTCGGAGTCCCCCGCTCCTCTAGGGGGCCCGTGACCACGGCATAGGAGCTCACCATAGAGCCCCTTGAGCAGACGAAGAACGTCGTTCTTCGTCTGCTCTGTGTGATGACTGAGACAGCGCCACCTGTCTCAGCGGTCACTAACTGCAGCTTCTGTCACAGAATCCCTGCGTCCTATCGCCCGGAGCGTCTTATAGACCGCCAAATACGGTACTTTGCTATCTTAAAAAAATAACCAGGTTATCGCTGAAGGAACCAACCCGTCGTGGAATGATATAAAACACTTCTCTGGTCCATGAGGGGGTATCCAGGGACGAGAGCTGAAGTGGGTAATATTGCCGGATAGAGTTCTCAAAGGCTAATGAACTGTATCGTTACAATTACAGGAAGTGATGAGGACACGGCATTTCTGGCAGCATCAACAGGTATTATCTGTACTTGCTGAAAATGTTCTTATCAAGGAAAAAAGAAAAGGAATGCAGCCGCCACATCTAAGGATCTAAGCTGCAGTATATTATATTTTTGGTCTTGGGTTTAGATATTCTTTCATAATTTATGTACCCGGGACTCTCTTTGATATACAATGTATGTCTCTAATTAGCAGTTTAATCCACTTGGACAATACAATAAGAATAAATATCACCAACGACGCTACAGAGTCTCGGGTCAGGTTTGCTTCATGTGTTCTCTGTTTGCAGCCGTCCCAGGCAATGGTCATGAACGCTAAGTGAGCCAGTCATCGATTACAGAGTCCCAAATCTTCCAGTGCCAGCATCCTATAGATCCACAAGTCCCCCCGGTCCCGTCCTGTGCTGATTGGACACAACGCAGGTAGTGTATGTTTCCAGTTTGGGTTCAAAAAAAGTGAAATGTGATATTTGTCTGAAACACTTTGAAAGAAAACGGCCTTTGTGATTAATGATAAGCAGGAAGTGACTGAGCGGCCAGAGACGGTTTGGATGGATAATTCATCTTCTATAACGTCAGACACCAGGGGAGGTATGGGGGCAACTTTAAAGGCAATGCATTATAGTACGGATGGATACTTTAGTGCAGAGGCCCAAAAACCGCTGCCCATGGTTCAGATGTGGCCCTTTGCTTGCCTTTAACCAGCCCGTTGTGCAATAGTCTTTCCATTGCCACCAATGACGGAGCACTATTATTCCCATTGACATCAATGACAAGATGATATTCCTCAAACTGAAACCATTGATGGGGCACTGCTCTGCCCACTGATAATAGGTCACCATTCCTTCCACTAATACCAATAATGAGGCACTATTCTTCAAATTGGCACCAATGACAGGATGCTATTCCTCCCACTGACGCTATGGATGGAGCACTCTTCTTCCCACTGACACCAACAATGTGGCACCATTCCTTCTATTGATACCAACGATGGGGAATATTTCTCCCATGGACACCAATCATGGGGCACTGCTCTGCCCCCTGATAATAGGTCACCATTCCTTCCACTAATACCAATAATGAGGCACTATTCTTCAAATTGGCACCAATGACAGGATGCTATTCCTCCCATTGACACCAATGACAGGATGCTATTCCTCCCATTGACACCAATGACAGGATGCTATTCCTCCCATTGACACCAATGACAGGATGCTATTCCTCCCATTGACACCAATGACAGGATGCTATTCCTCCCATTGACACCAATGACAGGATGCTATTCCTCCCATTGACACCAATGACAGGATGCTATTCCTCCCATTGACACCAATGACAGGATGCTATTCCTCCCATTGACACCAATGACAGGATGCTATTCCTCCCATTGACACCAATGACAGGATGCTATTCCTCCCATTGACACCAATGACAGGATGCTATTCCTCCCATTGACACCAATGACAGGATGCTATTCCTCCCATTGACACCAATGACAGGATGCTATTCCTCCCATTGACACCAATGACAGGATGCTATTCCTCCCATTGACACCAATGACAGGATGCTATTCCTCCCATTGACACCAATGACAGGATGCTATTCCTCCCATTGACACCAATGACAGGATGCTATTCCTCCCATTGACACCAATGACAGGATGCTATTCCTCCCATTGACACCAATGACAGGATGCTATTCCTCCCATTGACACCAATGACAGGATGCTATTCCTCCCATTGACACCAATGACAGGATGCTATTCCTCCCATTGACACCAATGACAGGATGCTATTCCTCCCATTGACACCAATGACAGGATGCTATTCCTCCCATTGACACCAATGACAGGATGCTATTCCTCCCATTGACACCAATGACAGGATGCTATTCCTCCCATTGACACCAATGACAGGATGCTATTCCTCCCATTGACACCAATGACAGGATGCTATTCCTCCCATTGACACCAATGACAGGATGCTATTCCTCCCATTGACACCAATGACAGGATGCTATTCCTCCCATTGACACCAATGACAGGATGCTATTCCTCCCATTGACACCAATGACAGGATGCTATTCCTCCCATTGACACCAATGACAGGATGCTATTCCTCCCATTGACACCAATGACAGGATGCTATTCCTCCCATTGACACCAATGACAGGATGCTATTCCTCCCATTGACACCAATGACAGGATGCTATTCCTCCCATTGACACCAATGACAGGATGCTATTCCTCCCATTGACACCAATGACAGGATGCTATTCCTCCCATTGACACCAATGACAGGATGCTATTCCTCCCACTGACGCTATGGATGGAGCACTCTTCTTCCCACTGACACCAACAATGTGGCACCATTCCTTCTATTGATACCAACGATGGGGAATATTTCTCCCATGGACACCAATCATGGGGCACTGCTCTGCCCACTGATACAATAGGTCACCATTCCTCCCTCTAATACCAAGAATAGGACACTATTCCTTCCACTGATACCAATGATGGGGCACTATGCCTACCACTAATACCAAATGGTGGGGTACTAATCCTCCCACTGACACCACCAAAGGGCACTAATCCTCCCACTGACACCAGCGATGGGGCACTATTCCCCCCACTGACACCAGCCATGGGGCACTATTCCCCCCACTGACACCAGCGATGGGGCACTATTCCTCCCACTGACACCAATGATGGG
>NW_017309537.1:54176-61396 GCF_000935625.1 Nanorana parkeri
ATGGGGCACTATTCCCCCCACTGACACCAGCCATGGGGCACTATTCCCCCCACTGACACCAGCCATGGGGCACTATTCCCCCCACTGACACCAGCCATGGGGCACTATTCCCCCCACTGACACCAGCCATGGGGCACTATTCCCCCCACTGACACCAATGATGGGGCACTTTTACTCCCACTGACAGCAATAATAAGGAACTATTACTCTCTATGACCGCCATGATGGGTTACTATTCCTCTCACTGGTAATATGCAATAAATTGGACTTTATCTATATAATTTGCTTCCCTGAAACACCTTAAATATATTATGTTGGTAGTCAAGGACAGGAAGGGAAACTGTTTAGGAATTCCATATCTTTGATGACACCCACTTATTACTAAATGTAAATTAATGAAAGAAAACAAAACAAGCAATAGTGTGACATTTGAATGTATCTAAACGTCACACACCTTTCCATACATTACATGTGCTACAAATGGCTCCCCATGGACCAACACTACACAGGTAACATGTAGAAGGATACAGAAGTGATCAATGCCCCATCATGTGGTCACTACTAGATGCTCCTGCATGGCACTTGTCTTGCTCACTCCACAAGGAGCTGTGTGTTCTACGTGCTTAGTGGTCAGTAGATACTTCTAGTGGTTGTTAGCAATTTTAGTAGCATGACTGAGCTATCTCCTGTGTAGCTTCAGCCCTATGGAGTGACTGCCAAAAAAGTGGTCAAATCTCCAAGTAGCAAGATATCAAAATTGTTGGCATAGCTTAGTCCTGAGCCGTCTCTTCTCTCTATCTTGCCACGTGCTTTTAGAAAACAATCATATCCTTCTAATAATACCCGGGGTCTCATGTGAGGCAGAGACGAGGCTTTTCACAAAGGCAGCTCTCCACAGTCCCATCACACAGCCATGTAATAAGTGTCCAGGTAATAACAATCAGTGCTACATATCAATACTCCGGCCTTTCCCCCCACACATACCGAATATAACATACGCCCGATGGTTGATAAAATAAAGAAATAAAATATGTGAGAAGCCTTCGTAACTATACAACATACATGTGTGCTGTGCATTCCATTCAGCAATCACAGTTCTTCCTTTACACATCATTATGCCGGCCACACAAAGCAATTCCCAGGCAATTCTGACTACTTTCAATGGATTTTCTATTGCAGAAGCAACCACGTGGATTGAGGTAGACCTTCCACCTGCACTCTAGATCTTTTTAAAGGTTGAATCAGTTTTTGTTATTAGCATATATCACAAGATTCAAACAATCCGTTACAGAATATAAAACAAGAGAAATAAGGCATTGGGAGACCGTAAAACATGCACACAGTACCTGTGGTCCGGTAGTGTTACCCTAACAAACATAGGCTCTTAGGTACATCAAAACATCCTATAGGTGTCTGATGCCCAGAGGTAGCTAGAAAAGAAATGTTGGCTATGAGCAGAATTCTGACCCATGGGAATATCACAAAACAACCCCGTACCGGGTCACCTAGAGACCTAGCGCCTCCATAACTTGATTACAATTTTTGATGGTGGGTTTCATACATCCATTTGGTACTTTTTGCAGTCCAAAGCTGATTGAAAGTGGTTGAAATTGCCACACAATTCCCAGAAACGTGGCCAGTATCAGTACAAGGTCAGGACACACTGCTAGTTGATTGTAGATGACTGTGTGGGTGGCATGGACATATTTGCAACAATGCTACCCATGGACTGGAGCCATGTGTGGCTGGTGAAGGGGGAAGCAGTGCCACACGAGCAGGATTGGCTTCCATTTGTAATATTTGTCCTCCTCTTGCTGCTGGATATACAGTATATGCTGAAACCTGGTAGTGGAGTTAAAGGGGGAGGGGTGAAGCACACTCATTTTCCATAGAGCATGTGGGATCTCTACAGCGGGATGTATGCAATAAACCTTTGGAATGCCCCTTGTTGTCTCACTTTCCAACAGGATTCCTAAGTGACTGACGGAGGAACTCTATTGAACAGAAGGACAGTAGGGCGTGTGGCCAAGCTTCCAGTCATAAGGGAAAAGGTATGTTAGTACCACTCATCTGCAGAGACTTTACAGCTGTAGGTACCACTCATCTTTACATCAAAGCAGCATGGACCCTAATGTATTGCTGTCCTGCTGTCCAGGAGGATGCCTCTTTGACTGATAGAGGAGTGCAATTGGATAGAGTGATGGGGGGTCTGCCTTAGCCTTAGGGACTCTGAAGGCCAAGGAACTAGCATGGCACCATCGAACAGAGCTACATTGCTGTTGAGCCAGACAGAAAACCAAGTAAGAAGTAAGTGTTAAAATGTCGTCCCCCCCCCCCCCCCCCCACCAATACTAACCTGAGAGAGACTCTTAACTGGCAATCTGAAACTTGTGAAGAACAATTGGTTGAGCAGGTTGATTTCCTGTTGGCTTGAACAAATCTGGCTTTAAACTCCCCATCACAGAACTACTACTCAGTAGACATTTTGGTTTTTCCGCCATCCTCTCCAAACACTACAGAGTTCAGATGGTGGCGGGTGGAGGAATCGCAGATCCACAGAATGAATTAATCAGAAGCAGGGAGATCCTTGCCCTGCATGTCCTCAGGTACAGCTTTATCTCCAAAATGGAGAACTATCACGTACCTGGTAGAGAACCGAGTAGTGGAGGAGGCCTCCTTTGCAACTCGTGTCCCACACCCCTGAGAGTGGAGACAGGGAGTGAGAGGACAGAGAGCAGCACCGATGCCAGAGGGTGCAGGGCACTGGGTCTGGGCAAGTCCCGAAGTCGGTCTCCAGTGAAGCAGGAAGCAGGTGCGGCTGGGAACCACCAAGAACGCGGCTGGAGCAGAGCGGAGTTAGGCAGGCCAGGGTCAATACCAATCGAGCAGCAGGGTACAGGAGAGGCAGGCAGAAGAGTAATCCAGGAACAAGCAGAGGTCAGAGGCAGGCAGCAGTCAGGCGTAGTCAAGGAGATCCGGGTCCGTAACAAACACAGGAACTGGCAGAGGCACAGGAACATACACAGAAGCTGAAAGACCACTCAGCAATGATCCCTGGAACTGGCAGGTTTAAATAGGGTCATCAATCAGAGAGGTTGTGTCACTTCCTGTGCGCCACGTTAGTGCGTCTTCACGCGCACGTTCCGTTGGGCATGCATGCGCAGTAGTGCCCGTTTCCTGCAAATGCGGCAGATAGGCCTATGCGCATGCGCAGAAGCATCCACATGGCCAGGAATGGTCTTACAAGAACAGTGCCAACACAGTAGTGATATCACCTCATCTCACACTGACCATCAGAGGTGGCAGCGTCTTGGAGATGACACTGCATATGTACAGGTACGAGTCCTCAGCACAGGAGTGCCTAGGCACAGGAAGTACAATGCTATGTTTAGGAAAAGATCAAGACTAAAACCACAATTTACATTTCCAGATGTTCCTTTAACCCCTTCATGACTGAGGCCCTTTTTTCAATTTTTGCACCCATGTTATATTCCACATTTTAGGCCTGAAAATGACGTAAAACCCCCCAACATTATATATTTTCTGAATGCCAAGACCCTATAGAATAAAATGGTGGTAGTTGAACATTTTTATGTTGCGCAACAGAGCTCGCTTTTTGACTTCAGGTCCACCTTCATTACTGCCGTGGTGAGTGAAGGTGGGAGATGGTAGATCTGAGCAGCATTTTAGGACTAAATTGTAGTAAATTTATTCTGACTCCGATTGTTGTGCTAGTGACTTATCCCTTGCTGAGACCTCTATGCCTGGCCTGTATAAGCAGATTCAATCACTGAGGACAATTCTTATCAGATAGCTGAACTCACCAATACCGTTTCCATCCACAAAGGTGCTTCGTTCTGTACATCAGGTTACAGCAGACAACAGATGAATGGATTGCGGATTTAAACGGTCAAAAGATGATACTGTTCGAAGCATGCAATGCAGATTACATGTGTCACTGTTACATGCAGATTACCTGTGTCCCGGTTACATGCAGATTACATGTGGCCCTGTTAGTTACAGCCATGACACAGGAAATGCTACACTGAAGAAGAAGGGCGGAGCATACATACAGGGGGAAATGCATCATACATGTGAGGGAAGGGAACACAGAAAAACATGTGCAATACAAAAAAAAACCACTAGATGGCAGCGCATGAATTAACCTTAGAAGACCTAGTGGGGACTCCTAATAGAGCCGCTTCTTTTCATATGAGGTTTAATGTGGATTCTGGACTATGCTATAAATGCCTGGAAAGAAATAAACTATATCCATTCTAATATCACACTAATGTGAAGATTGCCTGTGGCTGTAAATACAACTATTGAGGCAGCACAAAATTTGAAGTTTTCATAAATTCTCCTTCATATTCGGTATATTTATAGTGTGCGAATGTCATTTTTTT
Organism: Nanorana parkeri; assembly: GCF_000935625.1. Taxonomy (NCBI): domain Eukaryota; kingdom Metazoa; phylum Chordata; class Amphibia; order Anura; family Dicroglossidae; genus Nanorana; species Nanorana parkeri. Next base: position 58,583 of record NW_017309537.1, read on the forward strand.
TTACATAGATATTCTGTAAAATAATACCCAATTTTAATTCCTATTTCAGTTGACCAAAAACAGACAAGAAAGGAAATGTAACGAATGTCTCTTTATGAAGAAGATTTGAGGACATCTGGACACCTTTTGATTTCACGGGATATTCCAAAATGTAATTAAAATATGGAACCAGGAAACCAATCCCACATCAAAGAGTTTATCTTGGTTGGGTTTTCACAGAACATGCATCTTTGTGTTTTACTTTTTGTGGCGTTATTACCGATATACGTTTTTACTATCTTTGCCAATATTTTTCTAATCTTTACTGTCGTCGTCAGTCCCAAACTTCTAGATTCTCTTTCTAGTAGAAGGACAATATCTGTACGAGGTTGCATGGTACAAATGCACATTGGCTCGTTCCTCGGGGGCACCCAGTGTTTGCTCCTGGCGGTGATGGCTTACGATCGCTACGCGGCGATATGCTTACCCTTGTACTATCACACAATAATGAACTGGAAGATGTGCAGAAACATGACCTTCATGATGTGGTCTGGCAGCTTGCTCATGTCTCTTGTAACACCCATCTCAAGGCCTCTGGTGTTCTGTGCGAAAAACAAACTGGACCATTTTGTGTGTGAGGTATTGGCGGTTCTGGAGCTGGCCTGCGGGAACCTCGTCTTCTATCAAGTAGCTATACTCATGGTGGGTTTGGTTACCCTGGTAGCACCACTTGTCTTCATCGTGGTGTCGTACGTCCTCATCATTTCATCCATATTAAGGATCCGGTCCGCTGGTGGAAGGCAAAAGGCATTTTCTACCTGCGCCTCTCACCTGACCGTTGTCTCGGTGTTCTACGGGACTTGTATTACCATGTATATGGGGAGAACCAAAAGTTTTTCTTCAAACCTGAAATACATCTCTGTGGTTTACGGCATTGTCAATCCTGTGCTAAATCCTCTGATATACAGCTTGAGGAATAATGAGGTGAAGGAAGCATTTAATAAAATAGTGAACACCAACCCTTTAAAATGGACCGTGTAAGGTTCTGGTCCATTGGGAACTCCAATAAATGAAGTGATGTATTTAATAAAAATGAATTACATTTAGTTCAAAGGCAAAATCTATACTCCTTGTTTGACCATAACAGCTCGGTTTTTTAACATAGCTTTAGGCTAACAGTCTGTGTTTTCTTTGCCGATTCTCTTTACATATTGCTTCTCGTGTGACCACCCCTGAAGGGACATCCCTGCCTCCATAAAGGACATCACAATATACTTCTAAGTTGTGGTGACATTCTCATTGTTTCATTGATATTAAAGATACAGTCTACTGATGGAAGATCCAAAGCCTTTTCTACCTGTGCTTCTCACCTGCTTGTTGCCTCTGTGATGTTCTGGACGGGTGTGACCATTTAAATGGGGCAATGGAAAGACTTTTCTTCAAATCTGGGGGAGTTTGGTGGGGAGGAACTTGACTGGCCTGCACAGAGTCCTGACCTCACCCCCATAGAACACCTTTGGGATGAATTAGAGCGGAGACTGCGAGCCCGGCCTTCTCCCCCAACATCAGTACCTGACCTCACAAATGGTCCAACATTCCCATAGACACACTCCTAAACCTTGTGCGTGTAAAGGCCGGCGTCCCAATACTTTTGGCAATATAGTGTAGCTTGAGAAATAATGATATGAAGGAGGCATTCCATAAAATTCTGACCAAGTGTTCTAGGCAGGGGTCTAGGGAATATTTTTAATAAAAGATAGCAGAAGGTTACAATAATTGTACTTGAACGAGTACGATGTCCTGATATCCACTATTACTATATTTGTTAAAATATTAAAACCTAAACAGTATAAATATCATAATTTGGGTTGGGTAAGTAAGGTAAAGCCACTGAAAACGTGCCTCAAGAGTCATCTCTGAGCTCAGGCACACCCCATATATTTACTTTAAAGCTATTGTAGCCACCATCACCTTCTGTGATGTGGCTTCTAGACATTTAGTGATAGCCAGGGCTGTAGTTGGCCTGGCTGGAATTATAGTGGCAGTTATCTGGTTAATTCCAGGTGTCTGGCATTGCCTGTACCCCCCTGGGTGGAGTGTGACTCTGTCATATTGTGGGACAGCCGATGAGAGGTACTGTAGTGTATGTACAGTACAGCAGCCAATCACTGGGTTTCTCTCAGCCAGTGGTGCATGCTGGGATAGGGAACATATACTGGAGGGATTTTCCATATGCTCAGACTAGCCGGGACCAGCCATGGAATAGGGCTAGGTGCTGTTCAGCCTGCCCACCAGGCTAGGCCTGAGGGTTGGCATAGGCTGGTGTGAGGGAAAGGTTTCCAACATGGAGGAGGTCTGTGATGCTGATAGAGGAAGAGAACCGGGACCAATGCAGGCTCTTGAAGTCGCCTTGAACTAAAAGGACCAGTGGCGGAACTAATAACCAAAGGGCCCTGGTGCAAGATTTTATCTTGGGCCCCCCTCCCAAGACGGGGGGGGGGGAGCAGCCTCAGGCCCCGGCACCGCCAGCACCGGCGGTAGTTCCCCAACTGAAGAGGACTTCAGGAGCATGGTCGGTGTCTTTCTTGTGTTAAAGATCTGTATCCATCCTTCCTGTCTGCTACATCAGTTGCTGTCCGCTGCCTCCCAAGTGGATCTACACTGATATGTCTACAAGGTCTGGTGAGTCTGGATCTCTTGTTGGTTAGCCCTGGACACCTAGAACCCCCCATATCCTCTCGCCCCACTAAAGATGTTCAATAAAACGTTACTTTGCATTATACTACTGGAGCGTACATCAGTCTGTGGGCACCAGAAGAAGGGCGGTTAGTGCTA
>NW_017309538.1:0-18996 GCF_000935625.1 Nanorana parkeri
CTCTCTCTCTCTCTCGCCTCTCCTCCCTCTCTCTCTCTCCCCCTCTCTCCCTCTCTCTCTCTCTCTCTCCCTCTCTCTCTCTCTCTCTCTTGCTCTCTCTCTCTCTCTCTCTCGCCTCTCCTCCCTCTCCCTCGCATATGGAAGATAAAACCACATTTCTTATCTTTTTTTCTTTGCCCCGTCCTCTCTCATCCTCCAGGGTTTCCTCGCTCCGGGAGAGATCGATCCATTAAACAGGAGATTTTCTACAGTCCCCAAACCAGACGTGGTTGTTCAGGGTAAATAATAATAGAGACGATTGAGGGGATTTGTAGTCCTCTATAGCTGGTGGTGGTATTCTGCATTACTGTATAATGTATTGCTGGGATTTGTAGTCCTCTATAGCTGGTGGTGGTATTCTGTATTGCTGTACAATGCTTTGCTGGGATTTGTAGTCCTCTATAGCTGGTGGTATTCTGCATTACTGTATAATGTATTGCTGGGATTTGTAGTCCCTCTACAGCTTAGAGCCAGTGGCAGAACTATCAGGGCCACAGAGGTTGCAGCTGCGACTGGACCCTGGTGCTCCACCACTCTCCTACAATCACTAGTCTGTATTGTTTTAGAAAGACTGTCGCATGAAAAGCTATTGGTAATTGGTATGGACGATCATTTGAGGAGAAGTATCGGTACTCGTACTCGGTCTGGAAAAATGGTATCGGTGCATTCCTAGTATTTTATATCCTCCTTGGAGTTCAGTTTTAGAGTGAGTCTCTAGTCCTCCATGTGAACACAAGCTTTTATCCACCGGACGTGGTCCATGTATGCTGAAAATAAGTAATGAGAAGTGACATTGATCTGATTTTGTTCCCTGTGCCTCTTGTAGTGTGCATCCTGGCAGAGACTGAGGAGATCCATGATATCCTTAAGGCACACGGTATACAGGTGGAGACGATGGCCAGTGTGAACCCCATCAGAGTTCAGCCCGCCCGGATCCTGAGCCACATATATGCCAGGCTGGGTGAGTGTTTCTGCTGTGTCCTGTAGTGGCATGGAGGGGTCAGCAGGGGGCGCCAGTCGACACCCGATTGTACTTGTGCTGTTTATAGTTACAGTGTAATACTTTGCAGCGACGATCCATCTAATTGATACTTTTATTTCCGCAAAGGACGCAATAAAAAGATGCACCTGACCGGGAGGCCGTACAGAAATATGGGCGTCTTGGGAACCTCCAAACTGTACAGCATTCGACAGAACATCTTCGCATTTACTCCCCAGGTATTCAGCTCTGTGTCTGGTCAACTGGGCCAAGTTCAAAAATAATCAAACATGTCCGGGCCCTTACAGTTGTCACCAGAACTGGTGCCCCAACTGGAAGATATCCCCTCACTTCCTGTCCCTTCCTGCTGCTGCTTACGATGCTCCTCAGCTCCATCTAGTGGCCATGACTATGTATTTGCTATGCTCGGTTTCATCTAGTGGCCATGAGTGTGTATTTCCTATGCTCTATCTGGTGGCCATGAGTGTGTATTTCCTGTCCTCAGCTCCATCTAGTGGCCATGAGTGTGTGTATTTTTTCCTATGCTCCTCAGGCCCCATCTAGTGGCCATGAGTGTGTATTTCCGATGCTCTTCAGCTTCATCTAGTGGCCATGAGTATGTTTCATCTAGTGGCCATTAGTGTGTATTTCCTGTCCTCCTCAGCTCCATCTGGTGGCCATGAGTGTGTATTTCCAATGCTCTTCAGCTTCATCTAGTGGCCATGAGTGTGTATTTCCTGTCCTCAGCTCTATCTGGTGGCCATGAGTATGTATTTCCTGTCCTCAGCTCTATCTGGTGGGCATGAGTATGTATTTCCTATGCTCCTCAGTTTTATCTAGTGGCCATGAAGCTGTAGAGCATAGGAAATACACACTCATGGCCACTTGATCAAGCTGAAGAGCATCGGAAATACACACTCATGGCCACTAGATGGAGCTGAGGAGGACAGGAAATACACACTCATGGCCATCAGATGGAGCTGAGGAGGACAGGAAATACACACTCATGGCCACTAGATGAAACATACTCATGGCCACTAGATGAAGCTGAAGAGCATCGGAAATGCATACTCATGGCCACTTGATGAAGCTGAAGAGCATCGGAAATGCACACTCATGGCCACTAGATGTGTGTTTTTCCTATTCTCCTCAGCTCCATCTAGTGGCCATGAGTATGTATTTCCTGTCCTCCTCAGCTCTATCTGGTGGCCATGAGTATGTATTTCCTATGCTCCTCAGTTGTATCTAGTGGCCATGAAGCTGTAGAGCATAGGAAATGCACACTCATGGCCACTAGATGGAGCTGAGGAGCATAGGAAAGACACACTCATCTAGTGCCTATGAGTGTGTGTTTCCTTGGCTCCATCTAGTGGCCATGAGTGTGTATTTCCCTTTTCTCCTCAGCTCCATCTAGTGGCTAAAATGTTGTATTACACCACAATACATGTTATTTTCTGCACTTTAGGACTATTTACTGATTTTTTATTTTATCATCTCCCTTTTACAGTTTATAGATCAGCAACAATTTTATCTAGCCCTGGATAACCGGATGATCGTAGAAATGTTACGGACCGACTTGTCCTACTTGTGCAGAAGATGGAGGATGACCGGGCGGCCAACCGTCACCTTTCCCGTGTCTCAAACCATGCTAGGTAATGTATCTGGTCTCTGATGGAAAATTGAAATCTGTTCTGTGTCGTCATTTGTGAACCCATTCTATTATTACAAGCTTTAGGACTCTCGTGCTTGGTCTTGTTTGGTGCTGTCAATGGACTTTATGTACATGTAGTATCCACAGCCACCTAAAATAGATACAGTACAGGAAGTGCGTTCCTGGCAGGATCACTAGGTTACAATAAAGGCAAGGAAAAGAAAACTAATGCAGCCACCATATCTAAGGACGGGTAAGCTGCAATATTTGACATTGATGTTCTTGGGTTTAGATACACCTTAACAATGAAACCTCTGTCAGTACATGTAAGCATGAGCAGCACTACAAGACGTTGTCCCTGAACTTGCACCTCTCCTCTGATTTTCCTCCTAGATGAGTCTGGAAACGACTTGGATCCGGCCGTGTTAGCTACTCTCAGGAAACTCCAGGATGGATACTTTGGGGGTGCCAGGTATGCATAAAGCTTTATCATTTCATTATCATTTGATGACTTCCTTCCTCCTGCTGGAGATCCCTCTAGTGATAATTAAGATCTATATAGAGGGATCAGGACCTCCTTCCTTCTGCTGGGGATCCCTCTAGTGATAATTAAGATCTATATAGAGGGATCAGGACCTCCTTCCTTCTGCTGGGGATCCCTCTAGTGATAATTAAGATCTATATAGAGGGATCAGGACCTCCTTCCTTCTGCTGGGGATCCCTCTAGTGATAATTAAGATCTATATAGAGGGATCAGGACCTCCTTCCTTCTGCTGGGGATCCCTCTAGTGATAATTAAGATCTATATAGAGGGATCAGGACCTCCTTCCTTCTGCTGGGGATCCCTCTAGTGATAATTAAGATCTATATAGAGGGATCAGGACCTCCTTCCTTCTGCTGGGGATCCCTCTAGTGATAATTAAGATCTATATAGAGGGATCAGGACCTCCTTCCTTCTGCTGGGGATCCCTCTAGTGATAATTAAGATCTATATAGAGGGATCAGGACCTCCTTCCTTCTGCTGGGGATCCCTCTAGTGATAATTAAGATCTATATAGAGGGATCAGGACCTCCTTCCTTCTGCTGGGGATCCCTCTAGTGATAATTAAGATCTATATAGAGGGATCAGGACCTCCTTCCTTCTGCTGGGGATCCCTCTAGTGATAATTAAGATCTATATAGAGGGATCAGGACCTCCTTCCTTCTGCTGGGGATCCCTCTAGTGATAATTAAGATCTATATAGAGGGATCAGGACCTCCTTCCTTCTGCTGGGGATCCCTCTAGTGATAATTAAGATCTATATAGAGGGATCAGGACCTCCTTCCTTCTGCTGGGGATCCCTCTAGTGATAATTAAGATCTATATAGAGGGATCAGGACCTCCTTCCTTCTGCTGGGGATCCCTCTAGTGATAATTAAGATCTATATAGAGGGATCAGGACCTCCTTCCTTCTGCTGGGGATCCCTCTAGTGATAATTAAGATCTATATAGAGGGATCAGGACCTCCTTCCTTCTGCTGGGGATCCCTCTAGTGATAATTAAGATCTATATAGAGGGATCAGGACCTCCTTCCTTCTGCTGGGGATCCCTCTAGTGATAATTAAGATCTATATAGAGGGATCAGGACCTCCTTCCTTCTGCTGGGGATCCCACTAGTGATGACTAAAGATCTATATAGAGGAATCAGGACCTGCTGGGGACCCCTGTGCCTCCTAGTGATGCATTCATTGGGGTCGGGTGTAGATCTTCCTAAATTGTCTCCTTTCCTTGGTGATTTCAGGACACAGACTGGGGGCTTGTCTGACTTCCTTACCACATCCTGCTGCAAACACCTTAGCTTCATGGACACCGGTATGGAGGGTAAGCTGTGTGCCTGGGGGAGTGGCTCGCACGAGGGCCAGCCAATCATTGTGCAGGAGCCAGAGTCGCCTCTGCATGTGGCTCCGTCAGCCGATGATGGTAAGAGGAGGAAAGCACGGACAACTAGGTGGAAGAAAAAAAAGTGGCAAAGCAGTTTAATAGTCAAAATAAATTCTCGGTCCGAGATCCGGAGGTCCCATTCGTGTCCTGATCCAAAAATCACTTTCCTGGCCACGCTTCTGAAAGGAGTTCTTTTAACTGTTGTCCATCTTTGCCATTTGGAGGTGTGCTGTCTTTTTTTTTTTTCCACGCGTGCTCAGTTGTCACCGGTGACTTTCACAGGATAGGTGCATGGTAGGAAGCGGCAACTGCTGGAGAATGGAACGTTCATTGAAAATATACACAAAAAAAAGAAGCATGAAATGTTTCCGAAATAGATCGAGACTAATTCATCCACAACCAACTAAGTTCCTAACCCCAAAAATATTTAAAGTGTGCCTACAGGCACGACGTCTCATAGAAGGCATCCTATTTGTTTTTAAAAATGTCTTTACCGCTAGCTATACCTACCAGTAAAACTCCGGAGATTGAGCTTCCTGCGTAAAGGTGACAACAGTCTTTGCTGCGTTTCTCATTCTCCAAAAGCGTTGTCATCCTTTCTTTGTTGCATTATAGTAACCCTTGCTGTCTGTGGTCTCTCTACAACGGTCCCACATGCCACTTCAGCTCTCCAATCAACAAAGCTCATGCTGCCTGCTGATTTGGAGACCTCCTAGCTGACTCAATAGGGGGTCCTGCCTGACCTCTGCAGAGGGACCACTGCTTCCACACAAAGCAAGGATCCTTCTATGCAGCACCCTGCTTTTCTGCTGAGGCTTTGGCTGCTTTTCTAAAGACATTGAACCGTTGGACTTTGAACGCATTGGGGGGAATTTTTATCAAACCTGGAGCAGTTGCACATCTCAACCAATCAGCTTCTCTCTTCAGTTTGTTCAGTTCAGATTTGAAAATGAAAGAGAGATGCTGATTGGTTGCCACGCACAGCTGCTCCAGAATCGGAACTGAAAGCCAATTGGGCTGTTCTATTTCTAATAGGGATGCACACCGATACCGTAAGTCCCAATAAGGAAACTGGTAACAAGGGAGCATGGAGACCGCCTACCGGCTAATCGGGAAGCCGGGCAGCTCCGGAAAGTCATTACACGCTGCCCAGCTTCCTGATTAGCCGGGAAGCGGTCTCCATGCTCCCTTGTTACCAGGTGACGAGGTAGCATGGAGCCGGCTTCATGGCCAATCAGGAAGCTGGGCAGCGTGTAATGACTCGCTGCCCGGCTTCCTGATTGGTCAAGAAGCTAGCCAATCAGGAAGCCAAGCAGCAAGTCATAACCCACCCTCTGGCTTCCCGATTGGTCAGAAAGCCGGCTCCATGCAATCGGGAAGCCAGAGTTGCCGCCCGGCTTCCTGATTGGCCGGGAAGCTGGCTCAATTCATCTTTGGTGACGAGGAAGCTTGGAGCCGCTTTCTGGCCAATCAGGAAGCCGAGGGGCAGGTAATGACTAGCCGCTCCGTTTCCTGATTTGGCCAGCTTCCCAACCATTCTGGAAGCCGGGTGGCGAGCTGCCCAGCTTCCTGATTGGCCCGGAAGTTGGCTCAATTCTCCCTCGTCGCCAAGTGACAAGGAAGCATGGAGCTGGATTCCCGGCCAATGGGGAAGCTAGCAAGTGAGTCATTAACCACCCCCCTGGCTTCCTAAATTGAGCGGGTAGCCAGCTCCATGCTCCCTGGTATCAGGAAGCCGGGCAACGTGTAACGACTCGCCGCTTGGCTTCCTCATACCGGAAGTTCTGGTATCTGGATAGGCATCGGGAGCATTTGGTGCGAGCACTTGTTATCGGCACCAATACTAGCATCGGTATTGGTTCATCCCTAATTTCTAATTCTATATTCTGACAATGAAATCGGGTTGGAGTGTATTTAGGATGTTCAGCTTGTTGGCTGCAAAGCATGGTCTTCCATCTCTTTTTATCTTCTGCCTTTGCATGCTCTCACCTGCATTACCCACGTTGCTTCTGTTGGATTGCCGAGACGTTCTTTATGGATGTGCTGGTCAGGGGTCATTCTCTCTCATCTCCCTTTTTCATTCCCGATTCCTCTCTACAGAAGACTCCGAGGATGAGGTGGCTCAGTATCTCAGCCATCTTTTGAGCACCAGCACGTCCAAACCGTCACCTGCCACGCAGAAAGGGGGTCTGAATCGCTTCAAAGCGGCCATTCACAGCACTCGGGACCTCATATCCCTTCGCACAAAGGCCAGAAGTCTCAATGTGCAGGGTAAGGGATTTCCTTTACTCTCTCTTTTATAGACAATATCGTTTGCTTTTATGTCTTTAGAAGTTGACATTTGAAACAACCGTGTCTTCTAAGAAACCTCCCTGCAATGCCCCCCCTCCTGCCAACCCCCCTCTTCCCATCAATGGAGAATGGCAACCAGATGGTGGGGTTAGTTTAAAACAAAAAATTTTTTACTGTTTCTTTATTTTTTATCACTTTTTTTATTTAATTGTTTCTTATTTTTTACATTTTTATTTATTTTTTTAATCAATTTTTTTATTTACTTTTTCATATTTTTTTATCTTATTGTTTATTTTTTATAATTATTTTCTTATTTTTTACTTTTTAATCACCTTTTTGTTTTTTTTATTTCATATATTTTTTTAAATTTTGTATTTTTTAATCAATGTAATTTTTTTTTCCAACTAACTTTATTGCTACCACACAGGAGAAAACAATCCCCTGTGTGATAGCAATTGGAGGCGACAGGTTCTCTTTATTGACCGTGTCACATCCAATACAGGAAGGGGAGGGGGGGTTGGCTGCAGACTTTTTACATGTGATCTCGGTGACATCGCCGAGAGGACATGTAAACGAACAATCGGCTTCCCTCACTCTACATTTAGTCCTACTTGTGCAAAGCAGGACTAAATGTAGAGTGGGCAACTGACCGCCCGAAGCCTGGAACTTGCCCACAAGGACACTGCTGCCGCCCCTCTGCGCCCTGCCGCCCCGAGGCCGGGCCTCGGTGGCCTTGTAGGGAATCCGAGCCTGTGCAACAGAGAAGGTCAGCTTCACCACCAGTGCCTCCTGGCTTGGTGGTCTTGAAGAGCTTCTGCATCTTCCAGGACATCCCTGGTGACCAGCTGCGCTCTATGTTTTCAGTCCTTGACCCCTATGTAACTTGTGTGATGTAGATGGAGGCACAGATGGAGACCATGTATTTAAGACTCCCAGAAGTGTGTCCCATAAGGAAGTTTCTTTGGCAGGGACCTTTTTTTGGAGAACCATGTCAATTTAAAGCTACACTAGGCAACATGCATAGTTATTATAGATGGGTGAACTGTTCAAGCTACCGAAGACGTTGAAGTTACACCTGAGGAAGGGCACATTAGGCCCCAAGCATTGCGTTTTATAGCTGTGGAGCTTAACAAAAAGCTATCTCGATCCTGCAGAAGTTCCTTAGGACTTTGTTGCCTTTACCTGTTGTAAGGATACTGGCACTTGAGGACCTACCAACCCCTGATATAAGGATATACTCTTAGAGACACTGTCAAGTTACTACATCTTGGAAGGTCTTGGAGATGTCCTTCAGAAAGTGTCAGGATCCCTTATTTCAGCCCTGTTCTGGGAGAATCGCAGCGTCTTACCATAACGATAAGAGAGATTTTGGCTTTTCTATAGAAAGCTGGGTATTTAGGCTAATAGGATGCCATTGCCCATACTTAGGGTTCTCCTAGATCTCATTGTGTTTCCTCTCCCGTCACTAGGCAGTAGGAGTTCACTTGTCATTGTATTCTTCATAGGTAGACTATATGGTCACAATTTTGTTGACCATTACACCTACTTATGGCCAAAATTAGATGGACCCTCCTCCAAATGATGGAATTCAGGTGTCTCCAGTGAAGGGTTCATTGCATTTACTCTCCCGTCCTTAGGCAGTAGGAGTTCAATTGTCATTGTAGTCTTCTTGGGTGGACTATATGGTCACAATTTTGTTGACCATACCACCTACCTATGGCCAAAATTAGATGGACCCTCCTCCAAATGATGGAGTTCAGGTGTCTCCAGTGAAGGGTTCTGTTAATACTCCATCATACAAAGTCATATAGACAATTGTGCTCATCCAAGCTTGTGGTAACAGTTTATGGAAGGCCCCAGAATGAGTATTGGAGTGTGTATGACTTGATATATGAGATTCCTTATTCTAAATGGTGATTCCGGCCTGTTAACCCAATGTGTGCCCAAGTAATGGAGTACCAAACGGTCAACGTTCTTTCTTTTCATCAACACAAGCGTATGCTTATCATAATTCTTTTCAGACCTGAATACGTTTTTTTTAACTTTTTTTGCAACAATTCTTTGTGCAAAATATGTATCTTCTCTTTCTAGATGTACACATGTATCTGCCTAGCAACCTGTTAAAGTCATCCCAGCCCTCCTTCGACTTGTTGGATTATGCCCCCCAACAGCAGCACGACAGCAAGGTAACACGTTTGTACATTAAGGAACACTAATATCCATGAAAATATATCAACTGTAACTTGTTTTTTCTATGGACCTGCTCCACGTCTATAGTATTTAGTCAAAAGGTTGTGGTCACCTGACCATCACGCCTAGCCGTGGTCAAAATTTGGAGTTCATTTGTCATTGTATTCTTCATAGGTAGACTATATGGTCACAATTTTGTTGACCATTACACCTACTTATGGCCAAAATTAGATGGACCCTCCTCCAAATGATGGAATTCAGGTGTCTCCAGTGAAGGGTTCATTGCGTTTACTCTCCCGTCCCTAGGCAGTAGGAGTGTAATTGTCATTGTAGTCTTCTTGGATGGACTATATGGTCACAATTGTGTTGACCAGAACACCTACCTCTGGCCAAAATTAGATGGACCCCCCTCAAATGATGGAGTTCAGGTGTTTCCAGTGACGGTTCGGTTATTATTACACCATAGAGAGGCACTGTAGACAATTGTTGCTGAACATGACACCTGCAGTACCTCTGGTGTTCCTATAAGATGATCCAGATTGTATATACACTATATAGTCAAAGGTTTCTGGACGCCTGGCCATCACACCTACGTATATATGGACCCCCCCCCTGTCCAAGTGGTTACCAGTGAAGGCTTCAGTTAATACTACCTCATACAAAGTCATTGTAGACAGTTGTGCTCTTCCACCATGACTGTCCCTAAAGACATGGTGTGACCAGTTTGGTGTGGTGGAACACAAATGTCCTGCACAGAGCCCTGACCTCAACCCTACTGAACTTGGGATGAATTGGAACCCCTCCAAATGGTTGAGCTCAGGTGTCTCCAGTGAAGGGTCCAGTTAATACTACACCATACAAAGACATTGTAGACAATGGTGGTCTTCCATCCTTGTGGTAACAGTTTGGTGAAGACTCCGACTGTCCCCTGTGTACAAAGCCAGTTCCATAAAGACATGGTGTGGAGGAACACGAATGTCCTGCACAGAGCCCTGACCTCAACCCGACTGAACACCTTTGGGATGAATTGGGACCCCTCCAAACTCGGGTGTCTCCAGTGAAAGTCTGTTAAAACTAGAACATTCAGACATTGTAGACGATTGTGCTCTTCCAACCATGTGGTAACAGTTTGGTGAAGACCCTTTTCTGTTCCACCATGACTGTCCCGTGTCTACAAAGCCAGCTCCATAAAGACATGGTGTGACCAGTTTGATGTGGTGGAACTCCACACAAATGATCTGCACAGAGCCCTGACCTTAAACCTCCTTAGAACACCTTTTGGGATGAACTGGAACGCTGATGGTGAGCCAGGTCTTCTCATCCAACATCAGTAACTGACCTCACAAATGGACACAGGTTCCAACAGACTCTCCAAAATCTTGTGGAAAGTCTTCCCAGAAAAGGGAGGATGTTGTAGTCACAAAGGGGCAACTCCATATCAACTGCCATGGTTTTGGAATGGGATGTCCAACCAGTTCATATAGGTGTGATGGTCAGAGGTGTATAGTTAGTCCCATTCATCTAGACTTGTTCAGTAATGTTACACCACTCATCCAAGTGGCTTCCTCGCTTTAAAAGAAGTTGAGGACACCCCCAGTATTTATTTCCAACATGGACAACTCAGTCACCTTAATCCGATCACCGAGCATCTTTTTGGTGTTACTTCTGGTCCGCATGCACTCACTCGCTCCTGCAGCTGCAGTATGACATTGCTCATTCCTGGGTTTCTGATAATGACAACATTGGGACATGATTGTCCAATGAGAGGCGGATCTCTTCTGTGGTGATTTTTGAAGCTGGATACAGATTTGGTGCTCCAGCTGGTGCGTTGCTTCTCTGTGCGGCTACAAATGTTTGGTGTACCCTCTGTGATCATCTGCATTGAACATGAGTAGGTGCTGAGGATGGGGATCCCGCAGATAGTTCACAATGCTGCTTAGTCATGTGATCATTGACCGAGCTACAGATAGTTGGGTTTGCCGGGACAAAGTCCGTTCATTGACCAGCAAAGATGCTAATGAGACCAATCCATATCCTTCAGATTCCAGCTCTCCATGAAGTGATGGAGCTTCCGGAGGATCCATCAGGACAGACGGACTTTGCTGCCGTGGTGGACATTTTACGGGAAACCTCCAATGTCCAGGAGCAAGCCAACATTCTGTACCTCCTGTATACCATGAAGTGAGTCCAGGGCCCCCGACCCGTGTGTAAAAAAATTTAATGTTGTCTTGTCCCTTCATTCTTTGTCAGGGGACTGGATTGGGACACACAGATGTACGGTCAGCCCGGTGTCACGGTGAAGGACTTGTTGGTTGACCTGTATGGTAAAGTCGGATCTTCTCGTCAATGGTCTCTAATTCGCTTCATTGCTGGGATCCTGAAGAAGAAAGTGGAAGCTCTGGATGAGGTAACAGGCCCTGCTTGAGGTTTTCCTGCTGGACTACAGCGCGCGTCCCCCTTATACAACAGAGATGGGGGGGGGGCTTTTGTAATCCTAAAGCCCCTCCAAGGATGACAACACTGCTTGTGATTGCACAGCAGCAGATACAGCGTTGTCAGCTCATACAGGAAGTTAGGAGATCACTGGATTTCTGCCTCACACATACACCTGGTGATCTCTCACCTCATGTCTGATATCTGCAAGTTCGTGGCTACCAGAGAGTCCGCTGCTTCCGGGCGGAGGGCGAGAGTCCGCTGCTTCCGGGCGGAGGGCGAGAGTCCGCTGCTTCCGGGCGGAGGGCGAGAGTCCGCTGCTTCCGGGCGGAGGGCGAGAGTCCGCTGCTTCCGGGCGGAGGGCGAGAGTCCGCTGCTTCCGGGCGGAGGGCGAGAGTCCGCTGCTTCCGGGCGGAGGGCGAGAGTCCGCTGCTTCCGGGCGGAGGGCGAGAGTCCGCTGCTTCCGGGCGGAGGGCGAGAGTCCGCTGCTTCCGGGCGGAGGGCGAGAGTCCGCTGCTTCCGGGCGGAGGGCGAGAGTCCGCTGCTTCCGGGCGGAGGGCGAGAGTCCGCTGCTTCCGGGCGGAGGGCGAGAGTCCGCTGCTTCCGGGCGGAGGGCGAGAGTCCGCTGCTTCCGGGCGGAGGGCGAGAGTCCGCTGCTTCCGGGCGGAGGGCGAGAGTCCGCTGCTTCCGGGCGGAGGGCGAGAGTCCGCTGCTTCCGGGCGGAGGGCGAGAGTCCGCTGCTTCCGGGCGGAGGGCGAGAGTCCGCTGCTTCCGGGCGGAGGGCGAGAGTCCGCTGCTTCCGGGCGGAGGGCGAGAGTCCGCTGCTTCCGGGCGGAGGGCGAGAGTCCGCTGCTTCCGGGCGGAGGGCGAGAGTCCGCTGCTTCCGGGCGGAGGGCGAGAGTCCGCTGCTTCCGGGCGGAGGGCGAGAGTCCGCTGCTTCCGGGCGGAGGGCGAGAGTCCGCTGCTTCCGGGCGGAGGGCGAGAGTCCGCTGCTTCCGGGCGGAGGGCGAGAGTCCGCTGCTTCCGGGCGGAGGGCGAGAGTCCGCTGCTTCCGGGCGGAGGGCGAGAGTCCGCTGCTTCCGGGCGGAGGGCGAGAGTCCGCTGCTTCCGGGCGGAGGGCGAGAGTCCGCTGCTTCCGGGCGGAGGGCGAGAGTCCGCTGCTTCCGGGCGGAGGGCGAGAGTCCGCTGCTTCCGGGCGGAGGGCGAGAGTCCGCTGCTTCCGGGCGGAGGGCGAGAGTCCGCTGCTTCCGGGCGGAGGGCGAGAGTCCGCTGCTTCCGGGCGGAGGGCGAGAGTCCGCTGCTTCCGGGCGGAGGGCGAGAGTCCGCTGCTTCCGGGCGGAGGGAATAGCAATGTTCTGTATGTAGTGAGCAGAATTTTTTTCTTTATCTTTAGGCCTGCACGGATCTTTTGTCCCACCAGAAACAACTGACGGTTGGGTTGCCTCCTGAGCCACGAGAGAAGACCATTACTGCGTGCGTTCCTTATAAATATTTCGGGTTCTGCTCAGTTGTGTTTTATTTATTTTTTTATGCTTTTTATTTTTTTTTTACACTGAAAAACCAGTAAATCCATAAGAACCAATTGAAATCCATCTTTGAATTTTGGTCTTTGTCATTCCACGCAGGCCGTTGCCGTACGACAAGCTGATCCGGTTAATTGATGATGCCAGCGAGCAGAATATGAGCATCTCCATCCTCACACAGGTATGGAACCCCGTCTTCCTCTGCGGACCCATATAGTACAGGGCTCAGCCAGTGGCAGTAGGACGGGGGGCGGGGGGGATTGCACAATGGGAGAACTATGGGCTCCCGAAACTTGACTTTGTATTCTTCTTGGACATTTTTGATGCTCTACAGATCTTTCATCTGAGGCCCCACTGACCACCAATTTATGGTGGCACTTTACTATTGACCATCAATAGATGGTGGCACTCCAGCACTGACCGTCAATGGATGGTGGCACTCCTCCACTGACCGTCAATGGATGGTGGCACTCCAGCACTGACCGTCAATGGATGGTGGCACTCCAGCACTGACCGTCAATGGATGGTGGCACTCCAGCACTGACCGTCAATGGATGGTGGCACTCCAGCACTGACCAGTCCATTTCCATCCCCTCAGGAAATCATGGTGTACCTGGCGATGTATATGAGGACCCAGCCGTCTCTCTTTGCCGAGATGTTCCGTTTAAGAATTGGGCTCATCATCCAGGTGATGGCCACAGAACTGTCCCACTCCCTGCAGTGCTCAGGTAAGCCCCTAGAAATTATTGCCGGGAATGCCTTTTATTGTTGTCCCTTCTGTAATCATCCATTACGTCTGGCCATATCCCACCATAAGCAGCACAACCCGTCACGATTTAATTGCCGTCTGTGTACCCATTGGGGTACACAGACCACCCGTTCACCATCTTGGATTGACCTGCTGACCATTGGCGTCAAGATGGAAAGTCAAGTTGAATCCAAACTCTTGATGGAGGTAAAACCCTTCTGGTAGGGACAACTATTGGAGGAACTCCTGTTGGGTCTACAGGACAGGAAGTGTTGGGAAATCCCACCCCCCCCTCTTCCCCGGCATCACGTTGAGGAGCACTTTTATGTCTCGCATTCGTATGTTATAGATATGATACATGTACTCCTCTGTGTTTTATAGCTGAGGAGGCCACCGAGAGCCTCATGAACCTTAGCCCTTCGGACATGAAGAGCCTTCTTCACCACATCCTAAGTGGAAAGGAGTTTGGAGTGGAGAGAAGCGGTATGTACTAAGGAACGATTGCTATGACTATGGTGCATTGTACATGATGGTGGGGTCTAGGGAACAAGGTTGGAGGTGGAGAGAAGCGGTAGGTACTAAGGAACGATGGCTATGACTATGGTGCACTGTACATGTTGGTGGAGGTAGAGAGAAGCGGTATGTACTAAGGAATGATTGCTATGACTGTGGTGCACTGGTGGGGTCTGGGGAGCCGAGGTGGAGGTTGACTTCCTGCTAAATGACCTGAAGTGAACCCTCATGGAGCAAAGCAACCGGTCACTTTAGGACATTTAGAGGCAAGTCCACCTCCACCCAGGGCCGGATTTCCCACAAGGCCAACCAAGGCCCGGCCTCGGGGCCGCAGGGGCGTGGAATTCCTATCTCCCGGGACATGCATTTCCAGGCGCCAGATGGGTAGTTGTTTTCTACATTTAGCCCGGCTTTGGGCAGGCAGCGCTATATGTACAGCGGGGAAGCCGCCGCTTGTTTTGTACAAGTGATCTCGACAGGTCTACCATTCTCCATGGGGAGGGGGGAGGTTTGGTGGGTAGGGGGGCGCATTGAGGAACCTGGCCTTGGGGCAGGAGAGAGAGTAGATCCGGCCCTGGCTCCACCTCCACCGTTGTCCTGCCCAGCAGCATATACTCGCCTCTCCCTGACCTGCCATGCCAGAAGTGAAGGGAAGTCCAGTGTACAAGTCCTCCTTGCATGGTCCTTCATACCTGGAAGTGCTGCCTATGACCTTAGGCCCCCAGTGTTGATTGGAGGAGTCGGGATGAGTTGAGGTTCAGGCCAAGGAAGAAAGGAAGCTCTTTTGGCTGCCGCCCAATCAGCTGCGGCCGGGCGATTCACTGCCCTCAACTGCACACAAGCAAAGGGGTGGGATGCTGTGATGTCATTGACCGTACATGGGCCACAATGACATTGACCTAAGATGGCCATTGATGAAAGGACAAGCATCCCGCCCTTTGGTCATGTGCCGCTGTGGGGGTGGGGAATGCCCTGGACTGGGCAGGAGGCCCCTCGTTCCTTACGGGTTCTGAGGGGTTTGGGTTCGGTCTGAATCTGAGCTCATTCCTAGTAGGGAGAGATAGGTGTGTGTTGGGGAGGTGGGATCAAAGCAAACCCCATTGACTGTACGTCCACACGTGTAATGAAGCGACTCACAACCACGACCTTCTCTCCGAAGAAAAGTCCCCGCCCTCCTTTCCCCGCCCCGAGTCTAATAATCTGCAAATTATTTTCTTTAATAATTCATTTATTAATAATTATCGGGTTTATTATCCTGCACAGTGCGGTCCATGGACACGATGGCCAGTCCGGCCATTTCCATCCGCGAGCTGGGGGCCGTCGGAGCGACGAAGAGCGAGAGGGCGGGAATCACGCGGCTCAAAAGTGACATCAAAGTGGTAAGTGAAGAATTTAATGTAAATGTATTCGGATTATGTACGAAAAAATAGGTCACAGGTATCTGCAGGGAGGGAGGGGTCACGGGTATCTGCAGGGAGGGAGGGGTCACGGGTATCTGCAGGGAGGGAGGGGTCACGGGTATCTGCAGGGAGGGAAGGGTCACGGGTATCTGCAGGGAGGGAAGGGTCACTGGTATCTGCTCTTGGATAGAGATGGATTGGGTGGACTATGTGGCCCTCCTCTGACCTGGTTTTGGTAGATGTGGTGCTGGTTGTACGGGGATTGGGCCGTGTATGGTGATGTTGTATATAATAATTGTCTTTCTTCCAGCTGGATAGACGTAGACATTCTCTGGCTGCAGAAGGCCAGGTGAACCCGCCGGAGCTTTCCTTTCCTATCACCGCTTGTCCAGGCACTGCACGGGGTGTTCACTTCCTGGGGCCACGGCATAGTCTGTAGAGATGTGTGTCGGTCACTCCGGAGGGGGGGGGGGAGGTGTTGGTTTCCCGGGAGGGGATATCCTGTCTATGGTCCTCCTGTAGACATTTTATGTTCACTCACTTCACGTGTGCCAGCCCGTCCGAAGGATTTGTATGTCTGTCCATGCAGTCCTGATATTTACACCGCTCAGTGCCACACAGCACAGCTCTTATCTGGCAGGGGAGGAGGCCTGGTCGTTCTATGTAATCTGGGCTGACAGGAAGACAGAACAGAGAAGCAACCTCATCAGTCTGCTGCTGCACACTGACCAATCACAGGCCGGGGGCGGGGAGGTGACCCAGTTGTATTTGTATAACTGCAGCAGAGAAAGTTCAGGTCACAAGCCTGGCCGGGTTATAAATCTCAGGACCGAATAGACACAAATCCTTCAGCTCTCACCTGTGTATTTATCTTCACTTGGGGGGGAGGGGCTTAATCTTCACAATTGGAATTTTGTGGATTAAATGTAGCCAATCAGCATACAGCAGGAAGGGGAGGGGCAAAGAAGCCAACACTGCCTCTAATGCAAAAAAAAATGCAAATGATTCCCCCCGATTGTTATTTTAATATTCCGCATTCATCTATTAATTCTCCGTCCCGCATGCCGTCATTTTATCACATCTTCTGTATTGCCGTTCGGTTGACGGATCTGCTGATCGGGGTTAATAAATCGCAGCAGCCGGGACGGGACTTTGGCTTGCACTGCGCTCTAATCCGATTTGGTTCTAACGCGCTGACGCGTCGCTTTAACATTGGCTGGATGGGAATCGACCTGCCGCCAGTTCATTCTAATGCTGATTTTCTGTTTCTCTACGCAGGATGTGGATCTCCTGGCAGCCACCTCATTGGTGAGTAGGATCTGGTGGTGATACTTTGTATAAGGTGCGTGTCTATTGGTGGATGATGTTACTTAAAGGAGAACTATGGGCTCAGTGTTTTTCCCCATAGTTCTCCTCAGGGTAATGGGGGGACACAAACTAGCGTCCTCCCGTCACCCTAAGCTCAGTATATAGGGAGCTACAACTTGCGGTATACTGAGAAGCCTCAGCCGGGACGGATCCCGACATTGCTGTCTGTATCCGCCCAGCTGCGTGATTGACAGCTGGCTCTGCCTATCTAGAGACAGAGCCAGCTGTACCCGCCCCCTCCCCCGTCCGTTCCGCCAGTCAGCGCTGGAGGATCGGGGAGGGGGGGGAATCCCTGCAGGGAGCCGTGAGTGACAGTCACCACTCTCTGCAGGGACAGGATCGAGAAGCGAGCGAGCGCCGGTATGTGTTCCCTCACTTCCCGATCTTCTGAGCCGACCTGTGACAGTTTCATTGTTACACGTCGGCTAGAACTATTGAGGGTGAGTGGTTTTCACTCGCCTCATATTTCTCCTTTTAATGCCCACCTCCTGGAAAAATTAACCCCGCCCCCTTCCTCCCATACTTCATCAAAGCTACCCACCTGAGTCCGCCATCACATGACCTTTTGCCACCACCTTTCTTGGAGCGGTTGATTGGCCACTGCAGTTCATCCGTAACACTAATCAGTCTTGTAGCTGCCCCCTGTCCATCATGCCTCGGAGTCTTCCAGACCCTGCCAATGGGCAGCCAGTAGGAGGTGGCCATGTCACAGGTTAACCAGGTGGGCACTTGAAGATGGACCCTCCCACTTTGCAGTTCACGATCCAGGACACTGACCGGTTTTGGTTGCCACCTCCTCTAAATGATGTCATCACGCCGCTGGAGTCTTCAAGACCCTGCCAATGGGCAACCAAAAGAAGGTACTCATAGGCAGGTTCTTGAAGACTCCAGCAGTGTGATGACATCATGCAGAGGGGGGTGACAACAAGACCATTTAGTGTTGTGGATCACGAACTGCAGAGTGGGAGGGTCCATCTTCAAGTGCCCACGTTGCTAACCTGTGATATGACCACCTCCTATTGGTTGACCATTGGCAGGTTCTTGGTCATGTCACAGGTTAGCGACGTGGGCACTTGAAGATGGACTCTGCAGTTCATGATCCACAACTCTAAATGGTCTTGTTGTCACCCCCCTCTCCATGATGTCATCGTGCCGCTGGAGTCTTCACCTCCTATTGGTGAAGCTCTTCCATAACACTTACCAGTCTTGTTGCTGCCCCCTTTCCCTCATGCCATGGAGTCTTCAAGACCCGGCCAATGGGCAACCAATTAGAGGTGGTCATTTCACAGGTTGGCCACGTGGACACTTGAAGATGGACCCTCCCACTCTGCAGTTCATGATCCACAACACTAAATGGTCTTGTTGTCACCCCCTCTAAATTATGTCATCGTGCCGCTGGAGTCTTCACCTCCTATTAGTTGCCCATTAGTTGCAGGTTCTTGAAGATTCCAGCAGCATGATGACATCATGGAGAGGGGGTGACAACAAGACCATTTAGAGTTGTGGATCATGAACTGCAGACTGGGAGGGTCCATCTTCAAGTGTCCACGTCGCTAACCTGTGACATGACCAAGAACCTGCCAATGGGCAACCAATAGGGAGTGGTCATGTCACAGGTTAGCGACATGGGCACTTGAAGATGGACCCTCCCACTCTGCAGTTCACAATCCACAACACTAAATGGTCTTGTTGTCACCCCCTCTCCATGTTCTCATCACACCGCTGGAGTCTTAGAGACCCTGCCAATGGGTAGCCAGTAGGAGGTGGTCATGTCACAGGTCAGCAATGTGGGCACTTGAGGATGGATTGTCCCACCCTGCAGTTCAGGAGAGAAGACTTTTTAGACCTGGCGTGTCGTGTGACCACGGATTTAGGAAAGTATTTGGGGGTTTTTAGGTAGAGCAGTGTGTAAGGGTGGGAAAACATTGTTTGGGGGTGG
>NW_017309538.1:19198-28562 GCF_000935625.1 Nanorana parkeri
AGAGTGTTTGGGGGGGGGGGGGGGGGTTACTATGTTAGCTTTGAATAACTTCCACCGACCCCCAAACACACATCCTATGGCCGTACACCTGTTGGATTTCGGCTAATTACTGCTGACTGCCCAGTGAGAGCCCCCCGTCAGGACAACCCTATTCCACAAAAGTCTATTTCAGCTGATCTGTCAAAGAGGGCCGTCCGAAAATTTGAAGGGTGACTGGTGGGTTG
Source organism: Nanorana parkeri (assembly GCF_000935625.1). Lineage (NCBI taxonomy): Eukaryota > Metazoa > Chordata > Amphibia > Anura > Dicroglossidae > Nanorana > Nanorana parkeri. The sequence goes on from NW_017309538.1 coordinate 19,423, forward strand.
GATTCTGCCATCCACACTGTTGACGTGGATCAGGAAATCAATCGTTTTTTTTCTCACTCAGCCAATGAGGCTAAAATAGTCCAATCTCGGTGTATGACCAACTCAAGTCTTGGACTCAGCGGTCCTTGCTCCTTGGAGATCTTCACTCTGAAGCCACCACTGCAGTATTTCCCAGCCCAGACTATTCACAAACTCTCCACTCTTTTCAATCAAGAGTTGATCCACCTTTGGGGTAGATGGGCCCCTCCATCGTGATAAATGGAGATCAATCCCCATATGAGTGAAAGAAAAAAACCAATGGGAGCCCTCCCGGCTGTGGACCTTCGATGGTCAACCACTAAAGAAGGCAGCTTAGATCATCAACGATTAATGACTGGAAGGATTGGGGGGGGAGGGGGACTATAACAAAGTACAGTAATGCCTAAATGACTTTTATTTTGCTTATACGACTCCCCCGTTCCTTCCTCAGAGACGCAGCGACACTCTCTCTGTACCCGGTGATGTCTTCACCTCTTCCGATGACGATAGTGCCTACGATAGCCGACAGGGGCAGTGGCTCCGCAGAAGGAGGCTGGATGGGGCTTTGAACAGGGTGCCAGTTGGCTTCTACCAGAAGGTTTGGTCAATTTTGCAAAAGGTGAGGCTCTTACACACATTGTGTATGGTACAGGAAGGGTCCATTGAGCTTCTCGAGTCTCTCAACTGTTCAATATTTGTATTTCAGTGCCATGGATTGTCCGTGGAAGGGTTTGTCCTGCCTTCTTCTAGCACACGAGAGGTATTCTAACATTGCATGGTGTCGGTCCACTCAATACTGGTATTTGGCTGCCAGTAGAGGGAAGGGGAATACTATAGAGAGTCACTTGAGTGACAGCTCTAGGGCTGCTGGCATCACCTCCAAGATGGATGCGCACAGTAGCAGTCTGGGAGTAACGCACAATAAATGTTACATACACTATGTTACCAAAAGTATTGGGACACCTTTACACGCACATGAACTTTAATGGCATCCCAGTCTTAGTCCGTAGGGTTCAGTATTGGGTTGGCTCCGCCCTTTGCCGCTATAACCGCTTCAACTCTTCTGGGAAGGCGACCACAAGGTTTAGGAGTGCGTCTATGGGAATGTTGGAGCATTTGTGAAGTCCCAATAATTTTGGCAATATAGTGTATAACTGTATTGGGAAAGTGTGGTGACAGGGTCTCTTTAAGCCGTTGGTGTCCGGAATTTTGTTGTGCATTTGATTGCATTTTGCTGATTACAGATGACGCCCGGCGAGCTGAAATTTTCCGCCAATGTGGAATCCGTCTTAAACCGCGTGCCTCAGCCAGAGTACCGGCAGCTGTTGGTGGAGGCCATCTTGGTCCTCACCATGTTTGCTGAGGTGGATATAAAGAGCGTGGGGGGAATCATCCATGTGGAGAAGATTGTTCGCATTGCTAATGAGCTTTTCTGTCAAGAGCAGGTGATGAGCCGTTCTCTCCGCTGCGTGTTTTCTACGTCTCCCATCTTCTGTATAACATATGACGGCCCGATTCATGACTGTGTGTACAGGCGACCGCAACGCGCACGCCAATGTTAATGTCTGTGAACTAGATGTCTTTTTATAAAGCTTCATACCAACATACACAGCCCCTCTAGTCCATCCAGCCCCTCTAGTCCATCCAGCCCCTCTAGTCCATCCAGCCCCTCTAGTCCATCCAGCCCCTCTAGTCATCTGCTAGCTCCTGCCACACTGTGTAGCCAGGATGGTGACGCAACTAGTCGCTGTTTAAAATGTATATCAAGGCGAAATCGCTGGAATAAATCCACATTTCCCCCAGTTTTAGACCTTTTATACACACTGCAGGTAGAGAACAATAACTGTTGATGTGCCAGAAATATAATGTACTTCTAGCGTTCTCATCTCATCTAAGTACTCATCTCCTTTTGGTTCATCTCCATATCCCCTCCCATCTCTCCATCAACCCCTTCCTCATCTCCATAACCCCTTCCTAATCTGAAGGCCACACGAAGTTTGGAGGTCTGTAGCTATTGACTCTGCAGACAGTTGGCGACTTCTGCGCACTATGTGCTGACCCCCGCTCTGTCATGTGACGTGGCCGACCACTTCCTGGCTGAGTTGCTGTTGTTCCCAGTTGCTTCCACTTTGTTATAATCCCAGTAACAGGTGACCGCGGAATATTTAGTAGCCAGGAAATGTCACGGAACACCTGAATCCAATGATTGGGAGGGGCGTCCCAATAATTTTGGCAATATAGTGTATAACTGTATTGGGAAAGTGTGGTGACAGGGTCTCTTTAAGCCGTTGGTGTCCGGAATTTTGTTGTGCATTTGATTGCATTTTGCTGATTACAGATGACGCCCGGCGAGCTGAAATTTTCCGCCAATGTGGAATCCGTCTTAAACCGCGTGCCTCAGCCAGAGTACCGGCAGCTGTTGGTGGAGGCCATCTTGGTCCTCACCATGTTTGCTGAGGTGGATATAAAGAGCGTGGGGGGAATCATCCATGTGGAGAAGATTGTTCGCATTGCTAATGAGCTTTTCTGTCAAGAGCAGGTGATGAGCCGTTCTCTCCGCTGCGTGTTTTCTACGTCTCCCATCTTCTGTATAACATATGACGGCCCGATTCATGACTGTGTGTACAGGCGACCGCAACGCGCACGCCAATGTTAATGTCTGTGAACTAGATGTCTTTTTATAAAGCTTCATACCAACATACACAGCCCCTCTAGTCCATCCCGCCCCTCTAGTCCACCCAGCCCCTCTAGTCCATCCAGCCCCTCTAGTCCATCCAGCCCCTCTAGTCATCTGCTAGCTCCTGCCACACTGTGTAGCCAGGATGGTGACGCAACTAGTCGCTGTTTAAAATGTATATCAAGGCGAAATCGCTGGAATAAATCCACATTTCCCCCAGTTTTAGACCTTTTATACACACTGCAGGTAGAGAACAATAACTGTTGATGTGCCAGAAATATAATGTACTTCTAGCGTTCTCATCTCATCTAAGTACTCATCTCCTTTTGGTTCATCTCCATATCCCCTCCCATCTCTCCATCAACCCCTTCCTCATCTCCATAACCCCTTCCTCATCTCCATAACCCCTCCTCATCTCTATATCTCCATCAACTTCTTTCTCATCTCCATAACCCTTTCCTCCATCTCCATCAACCCCTTCCTTATCTCCATCAACCCCTTCTCCATCCCCATAACCCTTCCTCATCTCCATCAACCCCATAACCCTTCCTTATCTCCATCAACCCCTTCCCCATCTTCATAACCCTTTACTTATCTCCATCAACTTTCTCATCTCCATAACCCTTTCCTCTATCTCCATCAACCCCTTTTCAGTCTCCATAACCCTGTCTCATCTCTTATGTCTGATCTAACGTTATGCGTTTTTCCCTCTTTGCAGAAAGCTCTCGGCGCAGATGACGAAATGTTAAAAGTCGACCCCGGAACTGGAATCTGCTGCTTGCTGTACGACAGCGCCCCCAGTGGCCGCTTTGGCACAATGACCTACCTCTCCAAATCGGTGGCTCTCACCTTGCAGGACTCCCTGCCGCACAGCGGCTGCGCCATGCAATGATGGAGGGGACGGCTCCTCCCCCACGAGATGCACTTTGCCGGAGTCGCCCGTACGCCTGGTCCCGTCTCGAGACGTCCCCCAGTGTGTTGCCGGTCATTGATGCCACAATCCGGTGCCTTGAGTTGGGCCGATTAGCCGAAACCCCCAACAACATACTGTTTACAGAGACGGCGCACTATAGAGAAGAGACTGCAAAAGCAATCACGTAGTGACTCCATGAGCATACGCCTGGCTCCGGTATCCCGCTGCTAAAACCCGGCTCACATGGCCGTCGTGTTGTAAAGTGTACGTCGGGGCAAAATCAGGAAAACATACGCAATACATCTCCCCAACACATGGGCAATATCCCATGTGATATCTCGTTATAAACACTGCTGACCCTTCCAGAAGTCCAGTCAGCTCCTAACTTCCTGTAGTGTGGTCACAACGCTGCCTCTGCTGCACAGAAATCTCAAACTGTTGTCAGCCCTGCCCGGTTCTCATCTGCTCTACTACAGAAACCTAGCGGGTGGGGGCAGATCCATTTTCCAAAGTGGAATTACCCTTTAACATAAACGGGGGGTGTTTTTGGAGTGCAGCAGGAAAGAACTGGCCAGGGCTGACACCACCGGTTGGGATTTCAGTGCAGCAGAGGCAGTATTGTCAGCCCTGCGCAGTTCTTCTTCCCTGCTGAACTACAAAACACTCCCCTATTATGTTAAAGGGTATGTTAAATCACCCACTCCAATCTGACAACACCAAATGTGAGAAAATGGAATCGCCCCCTCCCCCCCACAATCTGCCCCCTCTCCTCCTCCCACCCACTGGTCTTACCCTTTGATTGAACGGCCGTTCCCCTCCATGGCTGCCGGCGTACGATTCATACACAGTATTTCAAATTACAGTCACAAAGGGCGAGCACTCATTGGTCAGCATGGTCACCTGACCAACGAGAAGCACTCCCGATTGGAGGAGGAATGAAGCATGAGGGGAATGGCCGTTCCATCCAAGGTAAGACCGGTGGGGGGAATGCCATTTCCTTCCATCCGGTGAGAGAGTGGAATTGCCCTTTAAGGAGCTCATGACAGGAAGTTGGGGGGGCTCACTGGATTTCTGGCGGGATCACCAGGTATTTTTCCGTACTTGCCTCTTTTTTGTTAAAGGGATATACCCCGGGGGAAAACGTCTCGGTATTGCAGAGATGTGCTGAATGTTTGATTTTTTATTTTGCTCGGACGTGCGCTTTAAGGAGCTACGTTGTTGCAAGAAAGGATCTTTTGGCTTTCCCGCTTCCTGTGCAGACTTCGAGCCGACGTCTTGTAGCGCACAGCCGATCCCGCCGCACTTAGCGATCTGCTGTGCCCTTGCAGCATCTTATTTCATCCCTCACCCGGAAGGAGGGAGGGAATCGCAGTGCTCAGAGATTGTAGACATTGCACAAGTACACAGAGTTTCATTTAAAATGTATCCAAATACAAGAATGTAACATGTTGCAGCTCCTTAGATGTGGCGGCTGCGTTCAGGCCTCGGTCACACCAGATGCAGTGCGTTCCGATTCTGGCCGGAAACGCACTGCCTCGCATTGCGGCCGGCTCAATTTTTTGTCGGGCCGGAGGGGGCGTGGCGGGCCATTGAAGTGAATGGCACCGTAGCCACGCCCTCCAGCCGCAATGCGATCGCCCGCACGGGATCGCAAGGCACATTGTGCCACTATTTTGATCGGACTGCAGACGCAATGTGCGGGCGATCTCGTTGCAGCCAGAGGGCGTGGCTACGGTGCCATTCACTTCCATAGCCCGCCCCCTCCTGCCCGACAAAGTGAGCCGGCCGTAATGCAAGCCAGAAACGGACCGGCACGCACTGCATATGGTGTGAAGTACCCTCGGACTTTGTTTCTTCTGTGGTGATCCTGACAATGACCCACTGCCTGTCCTAGGGTGACAACGCTTTGAATTTTATCTCTGGAGGAGCCACGTTGTCACTCTAAACTGCTCACCTGATTGGGACAACAAACATCTCCTCTCACTCTCCAATACATAGGGAGGAGGGAAGTCATTTTAGGAACACTGTTTGAGATTTTAGTAAATTACACAGGAAGGACACTGGATTTCTGTCGGTTCAGTTCCTGAAGTTGGTGCTTGGGGTGCTGGGGCCCTGATCGGAACTATATGCAGGTGTCCTCAGCTGCCCGTACTTACAGTAAAGCTAATGTTTTCCTTAACAGTTTAGATCCTGCCAGTAGATCGCTTTGATTTTTCCACTTCCTTGATCAAGGTGACAACCCTCTTTCTTCTGCAGTGAGATAACTTTGGTGTTGTCACCCTGTGAACTTGTATTGATTAGGCAACCAACCAACAGACTGAACTGTAACACAGCCGCCAATTCTAAAGACCAGGCCGCTGCGATCTTATAACATTTTAATTTTTGGGTTTCCATAGATCTTAAATTGCGTTGTCCAGATTGTGTCTAAATAGCGCAACATGTCGTGATTTTTGTTTTCAGTTGGTATCCATTTTAAGTTATTATGATGTTTTTCTGAGAGTAATATCTGACTGACTTTTACATGTTCGCCGTACTAGATTTTGAGGATTGTGATCTGTAGAGGCTCCGGCTAGAGGGATAAAATGGCGACCGCGTAGGGAGGCGGCACGAGGTAACGGACCGCGGAGCCGAACAATAATACAATGTGGCCGATTGATTTGTTTACAGAACTGGAGATGGAGCATGGACTATGCAGATGTGATTTGCATGGGTATATCTGCGCATGTGTAACGCACGCACACTCTTTAAATGCAAACGGTGCGAAGACATTTCAAAGCTGTCCTGTACAGGAAGCCGATTTATTTTCACACGTGTAACAAACTTACCTGGTGATTGAACAGCTTTTATTCTGTCCGGAAACATTAATATAATAAAGATTTTATTTGTTTCTATTTTATTTTTCTCTGTAGGTCAGCTGACACGTGATGAGTACTCAGCAGTTTTGTTGTTTTATATATATTAGCTGCAAAGGTTCAGAATGACCCCCCACAGCCTTCAGGGCAAATAATATACACACACACACTATATTACCAAAAGTATTGGGACGCCTTTACACGCACATGAACTTTAATGGCGCTCCAGGCTTAGTCCGTAGGGTTCAGTATTGGGTTGGCTCCGCCCTTTGCCGCTATAAAAGCTCCGCCTCTTCTGGGAAGGCGCCCACAAGGTTTAGGAGTGTGTCTATGGGAATGTTGGACCATTTGTGAGGTCAGGTACTGATGTTGGAGGAGAAGGCCGGGCTCGCAGTCTCCGCTCTAATTCATCCCAAAGATGTTCTATCCCCCCCCCCGTACGATTTGGCAAAGGTCCTGTTCTTGAGAGCTCCACTTTTCTTGATGGTAATACAAGAGCTGCAGCGGCCTCCTGCAGCAGCTTTTTGTTGGCCCTCCTAGCGTGTGTCACTGAGTCAGCCTTCACCCAATCAGAAAGGCCCAGGGAGGTGAGACAGGAGGGTTGAAGCGCTTTATGATCCCTCACCTGGCCCCCCCATCATTTCTGTTTCACACAAGCAGCCATATTTTTATGTACCCACCTGATAAACCATGGACCATTGCACGTTATGCAATGAGCTTTGTACACATACCTGTGGGGTGTATGCTTCCCTCAGAAGGGGTAATGTGTGTCTTTTGCCCTCTGTACCTCCTAAGTCAGGGATGCTTAGTATGTACGTGACCAGGACTTCATTTTATATATATTTGTTATTAAAGGAGAACTATGGGGTCAGTGTTTTTCCCCCATAGTTCTAAGTGTCACAGGAGGACATATACTAGCGTCATCCCGTGACCCAAAGCTCAGTATATGGGGAGCTACAGCTCGCGGTATACTGAGACCGCCACGGCCGGGACGGATTCTGACATTACTGTCGAGATCCACCCAGCTGCGTGATTGACAGCTGGCTCTGCCTATCTAGAAGCAGAGACAGCTGTACCCGCCCCCGCCAGTCAGTGCTGGAAGATCAGACAGGGGAGGAGGGGAATCCCTGCAGGGAGCCGTGAGTGACAGTCACGGCTCTCTGCAGGGAGATGATCGAGAAGTGAGCGAGCGACGGTATGTGTTTGCTCACTTCCCGATCTATTGAGCTGACGTGTGACAGTTTCATTGTCACAGGTCGGCTAGAACTATGAGGATGAGTGATTTTCACTCGCCTCATAGTTCTCCTTTTAAAAAGACTGTCTTGAAAAAAACAAAAAAAAACATCTGTATAAAGGGCAGTCTGGATTGAATTATGTCTGGCAGTGAGGAATTGAAACAAACTGAGGTGGGCGACAGTTTCCTAATTAGTTTTGGGGTGCCCAGACCTCATTACCGTCACACTAAGATTGCATTGCCTATCCCTGCATTAAGGAAACACAAATTCTAAATTTGTTGCCAATATACCAGACCTGACCCTCTTATCCCTACGAATGGAAGCACAAGCACGGTAGCGCGTCAATCTGCGGAGCGCTGCAATGCAGGTCCGTCGCCTTTAGTGTGCAGTGGGTGCCGTTCATTCTAGATGTCACCTAATCGCACCAACGGTGAATGATGGAACCCTTAGCCCTCGTTCACACCTGAGCGTTTTGTAGCGCGTTCTACGCTCGACGAACGCTCTACAAAACGCTCAAAAATATAAATCCCATTGTATTCAATGCCCTCGTTCCCACCTTTCCGTATTTCCGCCCGTCCCTAACGTGCTGCAAAACGGCCCACGCCTGAAAAGGTCCAGGTACTACTTTGGGCCGTTTTGTTGCGCGTTTCCATTGGGCTACAGCCAAGTAGCCTTCGGAAACGCGTGACGGTCGCGCAACTTTTTTTACCGCGATTTGCAGTAAAAAAAACGCGCGACGGTCGCGCATATGCAATACGCCTAGGTGTGAACGAGACCTAAGGGAAGGCGGTAGTAGTAATGGTTACATTTATCTGGTCTCTAGAATTGTTACATTGTATCTCTTGTTACTAAGATGTCCACTAATGGTGACCCGGCTCTTATCAGTTCTCATACATACATCCCATATTCAAACAGAGCAGTTGTATGAGAAGACCGAGCGAAAACCAACAAAATGTACGGCGCCTCGGCCCTGTCCCAGACATCTGTCCCTGGCCCCCTCATCCCTCTCCCAGACATCTGTCCCTGGATCCTATCCGGCCCTCTCATCTGCACACATCCCTCCTCAACCTACGCACTACCCGCTCACAGCGTATCCCTCCCCGACCAACTCACCGCACAGCCCTTGCCAACTACCTCATTCCCTCTTCACCCACCACTGGGTCAGAACCTGGAGCTTCAGAGTACAGGACAGTGATATCCCCCCCATTATACAGACCTTCGGGCTGAGATGCCAGACCCCATACCGTACGGCACTGATCACACCCATAGCACTGATACTGCACCCCCTCACCCAGGACCCCCATAGCACTGACACTGCACCCCTCACCCATAGCACTGATACTGCACCCCTCACCCAGGACCCCCATAGCACTGACACTGCACCCCTCACCCATAGCACTGACACTGCACCCCCTCACCCAGCACCCCCATAGCACTGACACTGC
>NW_017309538.1:29355-30095 GCF_000935625.1 Nanorana parkeri
CCCATGGCACTGCTCCCCACACCCCCTCTCCCAGTACCTCATAGCACTGACACTGCGCCCCTCACCCAGCACCCCCATAGCACTGACACTGCGCCCCCGTCACCCGGTGATGCTGGCAGTACAACTGCCGGGGTCACCCCACATAGACAATAAAGGTAGAATATTCCCGAGCTCGCAGCGCCCTCTGTGTGTTTCGCCTACTTCCGGTCCCCTCCCATACGTCACATCCGGTGGAAGGGAAGCCTCTCGTACAATAATATCCCCGGTGATGGAGGAGTCTCTGCCCCCCGTGTACATCTACAGCCGGGACTATGTACAACTTTGCGACATTGTGCAGAGCAAAGTGCCGAGGAGGGTAAATGGGGGATATAGGGGTGTGTGTACAGGAAATGGGGGGACAGAAGGGTGTATGTACAGGAAATGGGGGGACAGAAGGGTGTATGTACAGGAAATGGGGGGACAGAAGGGTGTATGTACAGGAAATGGGGGGACAGAAGGGTGTATGTACAGGAAATGGGGGGACAGAAGGGTGTAAAGGAAATGGGGCGGGGGCAGAGGATGTACACAGGAAAAGCCCTGAGACTGCCAAGACTTGAGAAGTCTGCTGGGTGCCGCCATCTTGGTTGTGATGCATCATCTGGATTCTCTTTCCACCCCATGGTGATGAGTCCAGAGGGGGGAACGGGCGACACATTCAGGTCACGGACTGATATGTATTGTGTATCACTGGGCTCATCTCC
>NW_017309538.1:30583-37475 GCF_000935625.1 Nanorana parkeri
CATTTCCTGTACACACACCCCTCTGTCCCCCCCATTTCCTATACAAACACCCTCTGCCCCCCTATTTTCTGTGCACCTCCCACACCCATAGCACTTTCAGACACTGTAGACATGACGTCTACAGTGTCTGAAAGCCGCAAACGGGGAGGTGGGCTGTAAGGAAGAATCTGGTTGCTTTTGGCTCGTTACACGAGACCAGCTGAAGTCCCAGGCGGCAGATACGGCCCCAGAGTTAGGGGGATAGAGATCATTGGTTGATGACTGTGTACATTAATGACTCTCGTGTTCCACAGGCCAGTATGGTTCACTCCCTGATAGAAGCTTATGGACTTCTCAGAGACATGAGGTGAGAGGAGATATCATATCCTTCCGTACTATGACAGCTGAGTTGATGTATCTGCCTATTGATGGAGGGTTCAGTAACGAATGGCTCAGGCCAAGAAGAAGGCTACTTGAGAATTCCAGGATTTTTAAAAACCATCCCCCCTCCCCCGCACTGCAAGGGTTACGTGTTCAGGAACACGTGATAACCATACAACATGTATACATTGAATGTAGTAGGATTAGACTTTGTACATTGTACCCAGTGCAGCCCATCATCTCATTCTCTCAAGACCCAGAGACCTAGAAATGGTCCTATACTAATGGCCTTCTAATGATGGGCGCCTGGGCCATGTTGGTTCCTTGGTCATTGTATGTGGACACGTTACATATCAGCCATTTTATTTTGGGATATTGTATTAATGAAAGGTATGAGAATCTTACAGATGTGTTTCGGTGAACTTGTGGTACGTGTGAGGTTCTATTTATTAGTTGTGATCGTTGTTTGGACAGGATGGTGGTACCCTCCCATTGGGGCTAGACTGCCCCTTATATAATGAATGAGTTTAAACCTTATACAGCAACAATCTATGGCTAAAGGTTGGTGGACACCCGGCCATCGCATCTGTATGAGCTTGTTGGACATCGCATTCCAACACCATGGCCGTTAATATGGAGTTGGCTCTAGACCTGGCTCACAATTGGGGTTCCAATTCATCCCAAAGGTTTTCTGTAGGGTTGAGGTCAGGGCTACATGCAGTGACCATCACACCTCTATGAGCTTATTGGACCTCCCATTCCAACACCATGGCCAATAATATGGGCTCGGTTCTAGACCTGTCTCACAATCAGGGTTCCTATTCATCCCAAAGGTGTTCTTTAGGGTTGAGGTCAGGGCTATATGCAGTGACCATCACACCTATATGAGCTTATTGGACCTCCCATTCCAACACCAGGGCCATTAATATGGAGTTGGCGCTAGACCTGGCTCACAATCAGGGTTCCTATTCATCCCAAAGGTCTTCAGTAGGTCAGGGCTGTATACCGTGACCATCACACCTCTATGAGCTTATTGGACATCCCATTCCAACACCATGGCCATTAAAATGGACTCCGGACCTAGATCACAATCGGGGTTCCTATTCATCCCAGAGGTGTTCAGTAGGGTTGAGGTCAGGGTTGTATGCCGTGACCATCACACCTCTATGAGCTTATTGGACATGGGCATTAGGATGGAGTTAGCTATAACATCCTCCACACTTCTGAGAAGGCTTCCTCAAGATTTTGGAGGGTGGCTGTGGGAATTTCTCAGGGCTTTGTGCAGGACACTTGAGTTCCTCTACACCAAACTGGTTCAAACCATGTCTTTATGGAGTTTGGACATCAATATTATTATAAAGCAGCGCTGTACAATATAAGGAAGACATTACACTCGCAATACAATTCAAGGCAAGATGGTAAGGAGGGCCCTGCCCCTGAAGGCTTACAATCTAAAAGGGATTAATATGGAGTTGTCTCCTCTTTGCACCTATAACATCCTCAACTCTTCTTTGAAGGCTTTACACAAGATTTTGGAGGGTGTCTGTGGGGATTTGTTCCCATTTGTGAGGTCTGGTACTGATGTTGGATGAGAAGGCCTGGCTCACAATTGGCTTTCCAGTTCATCCCAAAGGTGTTCAGTAGGGTTGAGGTCAGGGCTCTGTGCAGGACACTCGAGTTCCTCCACACCAATCTGGTCACACCATGTCTTTCTCAAGCTGGCTTTGTACACGGGGGACAGTCACGGTGGGGCACGGAAAGGGTCTTCACCAAAGTGTTACATAAGGCTGGGGGAGCCCAATTGTCTTTGCATGCTAACATTTACAAATGGAGATGTGCTTGACTAGTTGTGATCATTGTTTGGGTAGGATGGTGGTACCCTCCCATTGGGGCTAGACTGCCCCTTATATAATGAATGAGCAATGGGACTTTCAAGAAGCTCATACGGGTGTGACAGTCGGGTGTCCAGAAACTGTTAGCCATATAATGTATGAGCGAAGCCTACCCTCCCCCCTCCCATTTTGCACGCCTGGTATTGTACACGTATGCCTACCACTTATGCATCATGTTTGGAGGCTGGAAAGTGCCCAGTTATGATCTTAAATCTCGCCGCCAGTCAAATGCCGGGCCCACTACTGGGTACTCAAACCCTTGCACTAGACTGGGAATTTATAGGGGGCGGGTTTACAATGGGAAAGGGGCGGGGTTAGTGCTTTACTCTCAGATTATTCTGCTCTTTATGGGCCTTGTGGCCAAAGGTGTCTGAGGTAGTCAGCTGAGACCTCCACATTCATCGCAATGATCGGAGTAAATCTTTAGGAGGACCTCCTGTGTTCCTCCGCAGGGACGAATGTATACGGACAGATTTACATGCCTGTCGTCTACGTTTCCATGACATTCTGGGTCTTGGGGATCTCACTTTTCTATATTCATTGTCTTGTGTCAAAGCGTGTGGAAAAATGTCCCGTTGCTCTTGCAGGGTTGTAAGGCCTCGAGTTGCCACCATGGAGGAAATGGCGACCTTCCACACTGACGCCTATTTGGAGCACCTCCGCAAGGTCAGCGAAGAAGGTGATAACGATGATCCGGAGACGACTGAATACGGCCTTGGTAAGGACTGCACGATGTGCATGCGTATTGTAAGGAGTGTCGCAGGAATTGCAGTTATTGAGTGAGCCTTTGGCCGGGCTATGGACATTCAAGTATTTACATGTTCATAACAAGTTCTCACTTACCTCTGTAGCTGCGGACACTATGGAGCAAATGATATTCAAATTCACAGCAGGAGCACTGAAGTTGTTTAATTCTCTTAGCAGCTCAACACATCCTTTCCCTTCTCAGAAGTGACTGAGCCATTCAGCTTTCCCCTATTGCAGTATGTCATCAGCTCAGCCCCTCCCCTTTTCCCAGTAACTGAGCCGCTTAACTCCCCCATCCCATCAGTGGCTTAACAGCTCAGCGTCCCCTGCTCCTCCCTCCCAGCAGTGACATAGTAGCTCAGCTTCCCCTGCTTCTCCCGCCCAGCAGTGACATAGCAGCTTATCCCCCTGCTCCCCCCTCCCAGCAGTGATTTAGCAGCTCAGCATCCCCTGCTCCTCCCTCCCAGCAGTGACATAGCTTATCCCCCCTGCTCCTCCCTCCCAGCAGTGACTTAGCCGCTCAGCATCCCCTGCTCCTCCCTCCCAGCAGTGACATAGCTTATCCCCCTGCTCCTCCCTCCCAGCAGTGACTTAGCAGCTCAGCATCCTCTGCTCCTCCCTCCCAGCAGTGACATAGCTTATCCCCCTGCTCCTCCCTCCCAGCAGTGACTTAGTAGCTCAGCTTCCCCTGCTTCTCCCGCCCAGCAGTGACATAGCCTATCCCCCCTGCTCCCCCCTCCCAGCAGTGACACTGCAGCTCTGCTCCCCCCTCCCAGCAGTGACATGGCAGCTTATCCCCCCTGCTTCCTACCTCCAATCAGTAGATGTATTGAGCTCTTCTATGACATTTTGACAATTTGCACGTTGTGTTTTCTCCGCAGGCTACGACTGCCCCATCACGGAAGGTATCTATGACTATGCAGCTGCTGTAGGAGGAGCCACGTTAACTGCAGTTGAACAGCTAATGGAAGGCAAAGCCCGCATTGCTATTAACTGGCCTGGAGGGTGGCACCATGCTAAGAAGTAGGCATTGTGTGATCCCTGGGTAAATCCAACTGGACTATATCTGTTAACGTTCCTCACCGGGCGCCGTTTACTGGCGTTCTTATTACAAAGCGAAATGTAAAGCTGAACTCCGGACAGGACTGATATCATACCAATGCCTGGGTGGTGTGCAGACAGGACTGACATCATACCAATGCCTGGGGGGGGTGCAGACAGGACTGACATCATACCAATGCCTGGGGGGGGTGCAGACAGGACTGACATCATACCAATGCCTGGGGGGGGTGCAGACAGGACTGACATCATACCAATGCCTGGGGGGGGTGCAGACAGGACTGACATCATACCAATGCCTGGGGGGGGTGCAGACAGGACTGACATCATACCAATGCCTGGGGGGGGTGCAGACAGGACTGACATCATACCAATGCCTGGGGGGGGTGCAGACAGGACTGACATCATACCAATGCCTGGGGGGGGTGCAGACAGGACTGACATCATACCAATGCCTGGGGGGGGTGCAGACAGGACTGACATCATACCAATGCCTGGGGGGGGTGCAGACAGGACTGACATCATACCAATGCCTGGGGGGGGTGCAGACAGGACTGACATCATACCAATGCCTGGGGGGGGTGCAGACAGGACTGACATCATACCAATGCCTGGGGGGGGTGCAGACAGGACTGACATCATACCAATGCCTGGGGGGGGTGCAGACAGGACTGACATCATACCAATGCCTGGGGGGGGTGCAGACAGGACTGACATCATACCAATGCCTGGGGGGGGTGCAGACAGGACTGACATCATACCAATGCCTGGGGGGGGTGCAGACAGGACTGACATCATACCAATGCCTGGGGGGGGTGCAGACAGGACTGACATCATACCAATGCCTGGGGGGGGTGCAGACAGGACTGACATCATACCAATGCCTGGGGGGGGTGCAGACAGGACTGACATCATACCAATGCCTGGGGGGGGTGCAGACAGGACTGACATCATACCAATGCCTGGGGGGGGTGCAGACAGGACTGACATCATACCAATGCCTGGGGGGGGTGCAGACAGGACTGACATCATACCAATGCCTGGGGGGGGTGCAGACAGGACTGACATCATACCAATGCCTGGGGGGGGTGCAGACAGGACTGACATCATACCAATGCCTGGGGGGGGTGCAGACAGGACTGACATCATACCAATGCCTGGGGGGGGTGCAGACAGGACTGATATACCAATGCCTGGGTGGGGTGCAGACAGGACTGATATCTTACCAATGCCTGGGTGGGGTGCAGACGGGACTGACATTATACCAATGCCTGGGTGGGGTCCAGACAGGACTGACATTCTACCAATGCCTGGGTGGGGTGCAGACAGGACTGACATTATACCAATGCCTGGGTGGGGTGCAGACAGGACTGACATTATACCAATGCCTGGGTGGGGTGCAGACCGGACTTCCATTCTACCAATGCCTGGGTGGGGTGCAGACCGGACTGATATTCTACCAATGCCTGGGTGGGGTGCAGATAGGACTTATATCATACCAATGCCTGGGTGGGGTGCAGACAGGACTGACATTGTACCAATGCCTGGGTGGGGTGCAGACAGGACTTATATCATACCAATGCCTGGGTGGGGTGCAGACAGGACTGACATTATACCAATGCCTGGGTGGGGTGCAGACAGGACTGACATTATACCAATGCCTGGGTGTGGTGCAGACAGGACTTATATCATACCAATGCCTGGGTGGGGTGCAGACAGGACTGACATACCAATGCATGGGTGGGGTGCAGACACGACTGACATACCAATGCCTGGGTGGGGTGCAGACAGGACTGACATACCAATGCCTGGGTGGGGTGCGGCCTTACCGGAGATGGATGTTCTTTAGATAATTCTCACGGAAGTGTGAACTCGGGCAGCAGGGCATCACTTTCTATCTTATTCATTCCGTGGTCACTGGTGGCTTAGCCCTACTGTAGTCTTACGGTGAGGAGGCGGAGACCGTGGTGGGGGGGCGGAGCCAGTCTCTGCTTCTAGCTGCTCCTTTCTCCACCCATCTATATTACAGAAACCAAGATGGAGGGGGGCCGTCTTTGCTCCTTTTCCCCTCGAGCCCCCAGTCTTGATTCAAGCAGTGGGCTGGCTCTTGGGAGGAGTTATGCAAATTTCTAAATGCTATGATGGGTGGATGTCAGTCTGGAGTAGTGGGCATTACCAGGCAGGCTGTATTTGCATGCAGACCAATAGGGATGCACTTGTTTTTTGGGTATCGAGTACGAGTACCGGAAGTTCCATAAAGGAAGCCGGGTGGCGTGTAATGACTGGCCCCGTGGCTTCCTGATTAGCAGGGAAGCCGTCTCCATGCCTGGTGATGAAGAAGCATTGAGCCGGCTTTCTGGCCAATCAGGAAGCCGGGTGCCGTGCAATGACTCGTTACCCGGCTTCCTGATTGGTGGAGAAGCCGGCCCAACAGGAAGCCGGGCAACGAGTCATTACACGGCGCCCGGTTTCCTGATTGGCCGGGAAACCGGCTCCATGCTCCCTGGTCACCAGGGAGCATGAAGCCGGCTTTCTGGCCAATCAGAAGGCCGGTGGACGAGTAATGACTGACCGTCCGGCTTCCTGATTGGCCGGCTTCCCGACCAATCTGGAAGCTTGGCGGTGAGTCATTACAGGCTGCCCGGCTTCCTGATTTACTGATCCGGCCAATAAGGAAGCCGGGCTGCGTGTAATGACTCACTGCCCGGCCTCCTGATACCGGAAGCTCAGGTATCGGGCTACGCATCAGAGCCTTTGGGCAAGTGTTGACGTTTGATGGTCGTTTCTTTTAAAATGAGCAACACCGGCGCTCCCTGCAGGGTGGAGGACTGTTG
>NW_017309538.1:37494-41878 GCF_000935625.1 Nanorana parkeri
TGCGCCCTAGAGAGTCTCTCTCCCCCCCCCCCCCAGTATGGGTAATAGTCCTATGACAGAGGCCAGTAGACCGGAGTTATGGTCGTCGTATATTTTGCAGTATGCCATGAGATCATTGGAAAGGTTACTTTGTGTTCTCTTTGTTTCCTGTTTAGAGATGAAGCCTCTGGGTTTTGTTACCTTAACGATGCCGTATTAGGGATCCTGAAACTGCGACAGAAATACGAGAGGGTGTTATATATAGATCTGGACTTGCATCACGGAGACGGTAAGCAGGACACAAGACCTTACACACCGTACATGTGGGGCGTCTTCCATTAGGGAAAGCTTTATATAAGGATCTTTAATTTTAGAGCTGTGACCATAGTTTTCAAATCTCATTGGCCTCTCATTGGTATCGGCCTCTGCAGCGTTGCCACCGCAGCACATTCAGCTTCTGCAGCATTGCCATTGCGGCACATCCAACCTATGCAGCGTTGCCACCGCAGCACATTCGGCTTCTGCCGGGTTGCCACCGCAGCACATTCGGCTTCTGCCGGGTTGCCACCGCAGCACATTCGGCTTCTGCCGGGTTGCCACCGCAGCACATTCGGCTTCTGCCGGGTTGCCACCGCAGCACATTCGGCTTCTGCCGGGTTGCCACCGCAGCACATTCGGCTTCTGCCGGGTTGCCACCGCAGCACATTCGGCTTCTGCCGGGTTGCCACCGCAGCACATTCGGCTTCTGCCCTGCTGGTGTCACTAAGATGCTTCCACATGAAGCTACAGAGCTCCGGGGATGTGGGACGGCGGTGAAAGCCATGGAGCTTCCTTTTCTGTCTCTGCCCACATCCCACAGAGCTGCATTTGGGAAAGCAACCTGGGGCGACAATGAGACTGCCACAGGTCGGCTCAGTAGATTGGGAAGTGAGGGAACACGTACCGGCGTCCGCTCACTTCTCGATCATGTCACGGCTCTCTGCCGTGACAGGGGAGGGGCTGGATTCCCCCTTCCCCGAGGTTGCCTACCCTTGTAATGTTATTTATATTGGTGTATATATATATATACGGGGGAGGGGGCGGGTCCAGCTGGCTCTGCCTCTAGATAGGCAGAGTCAGCTGTCACTCACGCAGCTGGGCGGATCCCGACATAATTGTCCTCCTGTTTGTGTCCTCCCGTTACCTTAAGGAGAACTACGGGGAAAAGCCCTGACCTCATAGTTCTCCTTTAAGCAATTGGTATCTAATCTCTCTCTCTCTCTCTCTATTTATGTTTCAGGAGTGGAAGACGCATTTAGTTTCACATCTAAAGTCATGACGGTTTCCCTGCACAAATTTTCACCCGGATTCTTCCCCGGCAAGTGTATTTCCTTTTCTCCTCATCAATATCTTATTCTTGGTCATGAAAGTAGATCTAAACCTGACCGCAATGACCAACCAAAAGAAAAGAAGCCGCACACCATAGATCCACCGACGATGAAAGATGTATTCCACTAGAAAAGACACGTCCAGCACATCGAGACTCCCCCATCCGGAGGCTGCCCACGCTAACATGTTTCGCCCCCTGTGGGGCCTCCAGACGAGGAGTCTCGATGTGCTGGACATGGATTCAATCTTTCATCGTCGGTGGATCTATGGTGTGTGACGGTTTTGGTGCATGGGCGGCTCCTAGCCTGCACCCGTGCTCGCCTGAGAGTTGAAGGGTCAGCGTTGGATGGAGCAGTGACATTTTCTTGCACTGTCACCTTTTAGAAAATGACGTTTAAAGGAGATCTTTGAGGTGATTTCCACTCATCCTCATAGCTAGACCGGCCTGTGACAATGAAACTGTCCCACGTCGGCTCTATAGATCGGGAACACATAACGTCGCTCGCTCAATTCTCAATCATCTCCGTGCGTAGAGCGGTGACTGCCAGTCACCACTCCCCGCAGGGATTCCCCCTCCTCTACGATCCTCCAGCGCTGACTGGAGGGAACGGACGGGGGAGGGGGCGGGCACAGCTGCCTCTAGATAGGCAGAGCCAGCTGTCAATCATGCAGCTGGGTGGATCTCAACAGTATTGTCGGGATCTGTCCCGGCTGCGGCAGTCTCAGTATATACTGAGCTGTAGCTTGCGATATACTGAGCTGTGGTTCACGGGAGGAGGTTAGTATATGTCCTCCCGTGACCATAAAGAGAACTATGGGCAGGGCTTGAAAAATCCGCTCGTCTGTGACGAGAGGACGGCGGAGCCCGACGAGCAGCATCCCGGCCGGTCGTTGTAATTACACAGCCGGCCGGGAGCTTTACATTCAAGCGATCGGGCGTCTCTAGAGACGCTCGATCGCTTGTATCAGCAGCTGTCACTGCCGTTGCCGGTCCCGAGATCCGCTGTGCCCGATGCGGCCGGGACCGGCACGGCTCTGTGACTCTGTGGAGATGAAAGGGGAGTTCAGTGTACGATCTCCCTCTGATCTCCTCTCAGTCCCCGAATGCAGGAAGTGATGTATATTACATCACTTCCTGCACTCAGTGTCACTTTCCAGCTAGATCTCTGCTTCATCAGCTTCTCTGGGGGTCCCTAGGTGACAGGGGTCTTGGAGACCCCTGATGTCTCCACAAAGAGGACCTGTCATGTAAATTGGCTATCACATAGGGGGCTTCTTAGCCCTCCATGTAATAGCAATAAAGTTGTGTGTTTAAAAAAAAAGTAATACAAAAATTAAAAAAGCATAAAAATTTTTTTTAAAAGAAAACATTTTTTTAAGTCCCCGCCCCCCACATACTCACGCAGATATGCGTCGGGTGCACCTACGTGCGAAAACGACGATTGCGCCTATTGTGCCGCACACGTTAAATATCGCCGCACAAACGTCGGAGTGAGAGCAATAATTTTAGAGCCATTAATCACCGATAACACTAAACTGATGAGCAGTAAAAGCGTTTTAATCATCGCCTGTGGGCGCACGCAATTTTAAGGCTTGACATGTTTGGTGTCTATTTACCCGACGTGACCCCGTCTTTTATGTTTTACTAAAAATATGGGTAAGAATAAATGTTTTGTAACATAACGTAGGGAAACTTTGTTTTTTTACATTTATGGTACTTTTTTAATTATATAGTAAAAAGAAATAACACCCCCCCCCCCCCCCACAGTGTACGATCTCCCTCTGATCTCCTCTCAGTCCCCGAATGCAGGAAGTGATGTATATTACATCACTTCCTGCACTCAGTGTCACTTTCCAGCTAGATCTCTGCTTCATCAGCTTCTCTGGGGGTCCCTAGGTGACAGGGGTCTTGGAGACCCCTGATGTCTCCACAAAGAGGACCTGTCATGTAAATTGGCTATCACATAGGGGGCTTCTTAGCCCTCCATGTAATAGCAATAAAGTTGTGTGTTTAAAAAAAAAGTAATACAAAAATTAAAAAAGCATAAAAATTTTTTTTAAAAGAAAACATTTTTTTAAGTCCCCGCCCCCCACATACTCACGCAGATATGCGTCGGGTGCACCTACGTGCGAAAACGACGATTGCGCCTATTGTGCCGCACACGTTAAATATCGCCGCACAAACGTCGGAGTGAGAGCAATAATTTTAGAGCCATTAATCACCGATAACACTAAACTGATGAGCAGTAAAAGCGTTTTAATCATCGCCTGTGGGCGCACGCAATTTTAAGGCTTGACATGTTTGGTGTCTATTTACCCGACGTGACCCCGTCTTTTATGTTTTACTAAAAATATGGGAGGATACAAAGGTTACCCCATAATTCCCTTTTTTAAGTCTCTTTAATACAACAGCAAAACCTTCCAGATGCGTATGATGGGGAGACTGAAGGAATGTGTCCAAGATCACTTTCATCTATCCATCTATTCCAATACTGAGTGTATGTGTGTTCATTCATTCGTAGGGACCGGAGATGTTACCGACGTTGGGCTGGGCAAAGGACGATACTACACTGTTAACGTTCCCTTGCAAGATGGAGTGACGGACGACAGATATTATAGCATCTCTGAAAGGTGAGGAGACCCCCGACCAGCGAAATACTTCCAGGAAAATCATTTTTAAACTTGGTTGGAAATGCTGAAAATCATCTTTTGGAAGTGAAAGGCAAAATCCAGCAGGTTACCCTTGTAGCCCCACTGCAAAGGGTTAATAAAATGTGTGCCCGGAGTTCTGCTTTAAAGGAGAACTATGAGGTGAGTGCTTTTCACTCACCTCATAGTTCTAGCCGACCTGTGACAATGAGACTGTCACAGGTGGGCTCAGTAGATCGGGAAGTGAGGGAACACATACCGGCGTTCGCTCACCTCTCGATCCTGTCATGGCTCTCTGCCGTGACTGCGGAGGGGCTGGATTCCCCCCTCCCCGAGGTTGCCTACCCTTGTAATGTTATTTATATTGGTGTGTATATATATATATATA
>NW_017309538.1:42030-44295 GCF_000935625.1 Nanorana parkeri
TATACACATACACTATATATATATCTATATATATATACGTCATTTCATTATTAATAATTCCAGCTTTATTTTATTTATTTTGCAGTGTGCTGAAGGAAGTATTCGCAGCCTTTAACCCTCTTGCTGTAGTCCTGCAGCTAGGAGCCGATACCATTGCGGGAGACCCCATGTGCAGCTTTAACATGACTCCAGAGGGGATTGGGAAGTGCCTGAAGTATGTTTTACAGTGGCAGCTTCCTACACTCATCCTCGGAGGCGGTGAGAATGTTTATTGTATTATGATCACACCGTCTACCCGCTACATACAGTACTTGCCACATGTGATGTTCTCACCATATTATTATTGGCTTATTGCTGAAGGTCACAACATCTTGGACTGGAGCTGCATTTGGCTAATGCTGACTGGTATGGAGGGGAAGGGTACCCTGCAGTGGTAATGTTCGGAACCCTCCACGATGGTGCAGCGCTGTAGTCCATGTTGCTGTAGCACTGAATAAAGTAACAATGTTGCAGTGATTTGTTGTCACCTAGTTTGAGGAAAGCTTAATCACTGACGGCATCGGCAGGTGCAATATATGGCCAAATACATGGACACCTGACCTTTTACATGTAGTATGTGGCCAAAAGTATGTGGACCCTCCTCCATATGATGGAGTTCAGGTGTCTCCAGTGAAGGGCATTGTTAATACTCCATCATACAAAGACATTGTAGACAATTGTGCTCTTCCAACCTTGTGGTAGAAGTTTGGCGAAGGCCTTTTTCTGGTCTAGAAGGACTGTGCCCTGTGCACGAAGCCAGCTCCATAAAGACATGCCTTGATGTTTTGTGAAGGCCACTCAAGTTCCTCCACACCAGAGCCCTGACCTCACTCCTGTGGAACTTCAGAACACCTTATGTAACATAGGAATTATTGAGTTTAGGTGAACAAAGCCAGCTCCCTAAAGACATGGATTGACCAGTTTGGGGAAAAGGAACTCGAGTGGCCTACTTGGAGCCCTGACTTCAACCCTACTGAACACCTTTCGGATGAATCGGAATACCAAGTGTGAGCCAGGTCTTCTTATCCACCGTTGAGGATGCTATAGGTGCAAAGGGGAGACAACTCCATATTAATATCCAAACTCGATAAAGACATGGTTTGACCAGTTTGGTGATGAGGAACTTGAGGGTCCTGCACAGAACCCTGACCTCAACCCTACTGAACACCTTTGTGATGAACAGGAATGCCAATTGTGAGCCAGGTCTTCTCATTCAATATTTTAGTACCTGACCTCACAAATGGGATTCCCACAGACACCCTCCCATATCTTGTGGAAAGCCTTCAAAGAAGAGTGGAGGATGTTATAGCCATAAGGAGGGAACAATCCAATTTTAATGTCTAAGCTCCATAAAAACCATTTTGGTGTGGAGGAACCCAAGTGTCCTGCACAGAGCCCTGACCTCAACCCTACTAAACACCCTTGGGATGGATTAGGACACAGATTGTGAGCCAGGTCTTCTGATCCAACATCAGTACCTCACAAATTTGACAAATTTTTACAGACACCCTCCCCTCCAAAGGCCTGTAGAAAGTCTTCCCGGAAGAGCGAAGGATGTCATTGCCGCAATTAGAAGCCAACACCATATTAATAGCTATGGGGGAATGGGGGCAACTCCATATTAATTGCTATGGGGGCAACTCCATATTAATTGCTATGGGGGCAACTCCATATTAATTGCTATGGGGGCAACTCCATATTAATTGCTATGGGGGCAACTCCATATTAATAGTTATGGGGGCAACTCCATATTAATTGCTATGGGGGCAACTCCATATTAATGCTATGGAGGCAACTCCATATTAATAGTTATGGGGGAATGGGGGCAACTCCATATTAATTGCTATGGGGGCAACTCCATATTAATTGCTATGGGGCCAACTCCATATTAATGGCCTTGGTTTTGGAATGGGATGTCCATCAAGCTCATAGAAGTATAATGGTCATGTGTCAACCAACTTTTGGCCATATATTGTATTCATACCGTGGCATACACTGCAGATAACAAGGTAAACTACTCACTTCGGTTTGTTTTAAATGAGACGCTTCATCTGCTATTCTAGTTCTACTTTCATTGAACACTCATTTTGGCTTTTTCGTAGGTGGCTACAATCTCCCTAACACCGCCCGTTGTTGGACATATCTGACGTCAGTCCTGCTAGGACGGACATTATCATCTGAAATCCCAGACCACGAGGTAGACCCTTCTGCCAGGCCAGTTATACA
>NW_017309538.1:44354-47548 GCF_000935625.1 Nanorana parkeri
CCCTCTCCAAGTTCATTAATGCCTGTTTTGTTAGAAGACACTACAAAACAAAGACTCTTCTGTTCTTCACTTCAACACTGATTCCTTGTTCTCCGGGCTCTCAATAGTCTACCTTCTTCTTCTTCTTTTTTTTTCTTCTCTCCGTCCACTGGCTGACCTCCACAGACTGTATTTCTTAAGACAATAAACCCCTGAATTTTTCCATAATAGCAAAGTGGTATTCATTTCACCCGGTGCCTCCTGGAAGTGGTCGCTCAAACGCGTCTTTCATAATTCCGAAAATTAGAAGGTCATTTGCCATTTTAATTTGAGAGCGAAGGATGATGGATTGACATCGGCTGAAGCCCTGGTTGTGGTAGACGTGGAGAACGGCGAAGAGCTAAAGCTGAACTCCAGGCCTAGCTTTTTATTCCCCCCACACTTGCCGCAAGTAGTCCTATCTCGTGTTGAAACTGATTATTCCCACTTCCTTGCATACTTCCATCTCCACCATACAACCCTTTAAAGCTGCAGCAGCTATCCCAAGCCGGTCTTCATTTCCAGTCCAACCTGAAATATAAATCCTGGTTCCTACGGTAATTGGCCCGCCTCTCACAGCTATTAGCTTTCTCTGCCATCAATCATTATTGCTCTGTCATGTGTGGGTGCGATGTTTAGGGTTGGAGTCAGTCACTGCACATTTCCAAGAATTATATAAAATAACGCATCCCCGGCATCCCTTTGCATCCTGCAGACAGAGAAAGAGCAGCTGTGAGCAGTCTTTATTACAGGAGGGGGCGGAGACAAGACCAGTCACCCTGCACAAGGAGAAAGAGCAGCAGTGACCGGTCTTTATTACAGGAGGGGGCGGAGACAAGACCAGTCACCCTACACAAGGAGAGAGATCAGCAGTGACCGGTCTTTATCACAGGAGGGGGCGGAGACGAGAACAGTCACCCTGCACAAGGAGAGAGAGCAGCAGTGACCGGTCTTTATTACAGGAGGGGGCGGAGACAAAAACAGTTACCCTGCACAAGGAGAGAGAGCAGCAGTGATTGGTGTTTATTACAGGAGGGGCGGAGACGAGACCAGTTACCCTTCACAAGGAGAGAGGGAGCAGCAGTGACCGGCCTTTATTACAGGAGGGGGCGGAGACGCGACCAGTCACCCTGCACAAAGAGAGCGCAGCAGTGATTGGTGTTTATTACAGGAGGGGCGGAGACGAGACCAGTTACCCTGCACACGGAGAGAGAGAGCAGCAGTGATTGGTCTTTCTTACAGGAGGGGGCGGAGACAAGACCAGTCACCCTGCACAAAGAGAGAGCAGCAGTGATTGGTGTTTATTACAGGAGGGGGCGGAGACGAGACCAGTTACCCTTCACAAGGAGAGAGAGAGCAGCAGTGATTGGTCTTTATTACAGGAGGGGGTGGGCAATATTTGCTCACCCCAGAGTTCAGCTTCAGCATTATGAGTTACATATAAGACGTTGGTTGAGAAACTACGGCATGTGTACTGACATTCTTTCTATGCATTTAGTTCTTCACAGATTACGGTCCAGACTATGTTCTGGAGATCACACCGAGCTGCCGGCCTGATCGTAACGATGCTCAGAAAGTGCAGGAGATCCTTGGGTCAATTAAAGGTGAGAACGAGGAACGGGACTGTGTGACCCCCAAATACAAGCCAGGAAACCGATCATACATAGAGATAGCTGGGTCAGTATAAGTGGGGAGGTGTTAGACCCTTTCTCAGGTCAGACCCAGTACGGACCATTGTCACAACAGCTGCTACATATTCAAAAGGAGCGGTCTCTTCCCCTACAGCGCAGAGCTAAAAGTCAGTCAATGCTGCCGCACCCTTCCCCATTCTCGGGAAGAAGGACAGGAGGAGCGGCCATGAAGAAAAATAAAAAATAAAGACTTCACATATACTTTAATAACTTCATTGTCCTGGCTGTGCCTGCTCGTTACAGCCCCATAGAGTTTAAAGGGATCATCTCTGATCTGAGGGCAAAACCCCATTGACTTCTATGGGAGCATCACCGGTCTGGGGACACAGCCCCATTGACTTCTAAGGGAGCATCACCGGTCTGGGGACACAGCCCCATTGACTTCTATGGGAGCATCACCGGTCTGGGAGCACAGCCCCATTGACTTCTAAGGGAGCATCACCGGTCTGGGGACACAGCCCCATTGACTTCTATGGGAGCATCACCGGTCTGGGAGCACAGCCCCATAGACTCCTATTGGAGCATCACCGGTCTGGGAGCACAGCCCCATAGATTTTTATGGGATCATCTCTGGTCTGAGGACACAGCCCCATAGACGCCTATGGAACCATATCCGGTCTGGGAACACAGCCCCATAGACTTCTATGGGATAATCTCTGATCTGGGGACACAGCCTCATAGACTTCTATGGAACCATCTCTGGTCTGGGGACACAGCCCCATGACGTCTATGGGACCATCTCTGGTCAGGGGACACAGCCTCATAGACTTCTATCTGACCATTTCTAATCTGAGGACATAGCCCCATAGACTTCTATAGAATCATCTCTGGTCTGGGGACACAGCCTTATAGACTTCTGTGGTACCATCTCCAGTCTAAGGACACAACAGAGCTAGGGGGCTGTGTCTGGTCTGGATACACAACCCCATAGATTTCTATGGGGCCACCTCTGGTATAAGCACACAGCTGCACATCTTCTATGGGACCATTTCCGGTCTGTTTTCACACTTGGTTTTTGCAGGAGAACGTTAATACTGTCTGTTTTTTTTTCTCATCAGGTCACATGAAACATGTGGTTTAGCGTTTGCTCATTCTGATGCGGTTTCCTCCTTTTACACGCTCCATCGGCGCGCAGTACAAATCTGCACACACAAAGCTTTGCCACGGCGGTGCTTCCATCCAATACGCGGACTTCTGGGACCAATGTATAATATTTTTAACTTTTAAATATTGTTTTTTTTATAATAAAATAAAGAAATTCTTCTCGTGTGTATTTTGTACATATACAAGATAGCATAATGGGTGTGATCTAAAGCGAACACACTAATCCCGTGGTCGCATGCTGCCTTTGTATCTTTGGTTGTGGGACCAAAAGAGGCGGTCAGAGTCCAGGAATACATCTAGCAGCTTGCTGTAAGGAGGAGGGACTAAGAGTTATGGTATTGATCTGATGGTAAAGTCAGAGGCAATGGCATGAAGTGGGGG
>NW_017309538.1:47669-59576 GCF_000935625.1 Nanorana parkeri
GGGGGGGTCTGGGTAATCGTATGAGCTCCATTTTGGATAACTTGAGTTTAAGAAGTGGTCTTTGTCACCCCCAACTTAAAGGCAAGCCTAGACTAGGAAGTCCTTTTCAAAAGTTTGCATACCCTTAGATCTTAAGGTTTTGTATTGCCCCCTTTAGGATCAATGACTGTTGTTTTGTGGCCTTTTGTAAGAGTTGCGAACGAGGTCCTTTTTATTGCTGGTAAATCTGCCCATTCTTGGGATTTGTAGTTAAAGCTCAGCTGGGGGGCCGGATTTACCCACCTCTGCCCTAAAGTGTCTCCATGATGTTGAGGTCAGGAGACTGTGATGGCCACTCCAGAACCTTCACTCTTATCAGCCGCAACCACCGAAGGGTCAACTTGGCCTTATGTTTCAGATCACTGGCGTTTTGAAAAGTCCAAGTCGGCCCCACATGCAGGTTCCAGTCTGAAGAATCCAAATTTTCCTCCAATATTCTTTGATAGTATGATGCATTCACCTTGCTAAACTGCTGTAGCTCTAAAACCACTAAGACAGCGGAGATCCACCTCCGTGCTTCACGGTAGGCATGGTGTGCTTCCCTTCATAGGCTTTGTTGACTCCTCTCCAAACATAGTGTTTATGGTTGCAACCGTAACATTATATTTTGGTCTCGTCTTTCCAAATTAAAATTTTTCGGACGTTTTGAGGTTACTCTAGGTGCTGTTTGGTGTATTGTGGCGCTGGTGCAGCAAAAAAAATGGCCAACATTTTACACAATTTGCAAGTCAGCACAACTGTAGGATTTATTGTAGTGGAGGCTCCGCACACTGATAACCTGATCTAAAAGGCAGACCGTGCCGGCTCGTCTCCTGTCAAAGTGTAATCTTCCCCCTGGCAGTAACCCAGGAGGCACGCTGCTTTATTTCAGGTCCCCCGAGCAATAACCCAACACATTCTCCCTTATTTCACAAGACAATTTCCCCTTTGTTCAGAGACCTGAGGGACTTAGAAAAGGGAGGGCGGCCCAGATTCCTTTTTTTTTTTTTTTTCTCTTTAAAGGCAGCAAACAATTGGTCTTCTTTTTTCTTGATAGGGTAACGTTACCCTGCCCATAAATATTAAACCTTGCCATACGGACAGTTGTGACCATGCTACATTCGATTAAAACTGGGCTGAAGTCAAACAGATCTGAAGGAACGCCAAGTGTCCTCAAGGTATGAGCTTCATCCTTTGGCGTCTGAAGGATAACTCAGTGCTGCATCACGGCAGGCAGCAGCAAAGCATGAATTACGCCGCCGCGTCACCAATTTCCTTTGCTTCGTCTCTGGTCTGCACATTCTGCACGATTGACCCAATGCCAAGAATGACCTCAGAAAAAGACCAAGTGCTCCAACAGGATTGACCCAACGTTCAGACTGACCTCAGAAAAAGACCAAGTGCTCCAACAGGATTGACCCAACGTCCAGACTGACCTTAAGACGAAGACACAGTGCTCCAGCAGGATTGACCCACCGGTCCAGACTGACCTCAGACAAAGACCAAGTGCTCCAACAGGATTGACCCAACGTCAAGACCGACCTCAGAAAAAGACCAAGTGCCCCAACAGGATTGACCCAACGTCAAGACTGACCTCAGACAAAGACCAAGTGCTCAAACAGGATTGACCCACCGGTCCAGACTGACCTCAGACAAAGACCAAGTGCTCCAACAGGATTGACCCAACGTCCAGACTGACCTCAGACACAGACCAAGTGCTCCAACAGGACTGACCCAACGTCAAGACATTTTATTATATGTTCATCCCAATAATGTGCAAGTTCCCTGACTTCTGATTGGTCCCTTGTCTCTGCTGGAGGTCTCTTCCCAGCGTCCACCACTTCTTCAGTAAACACTTTGTATCTCCTGAACTTTCCTCTTGCCGAAGTCTCGTCCCACCCCCCCCCGGGTTCTTGATCTCAGCTTCGTACTGAAAATGTTTGTTTAGTTCTACAGAGGCTGTTGTGCGTCTTTGGAAAGAATACACCGACCTGGACGTAACAATGAAAGGAAGGAGCACATTAATAGGATCCTTGTTTATGAATTCCAAAAGGAACATCTCGTGAAGGGGCCGGCAAAGTATTTCCAGTGTCTCGGAAACACAAGTCAGACTCCGGGTTCTGGTATTCAGCTTGGCTCTGTTCAGGGGTAAGTTACATCAGCTGTTTGCCTATGGTGTTTTCACAAAAATAAGTTTAGTATGTGTGTGTATATATGTGTATGTATATATATATATATATATATATAAGCACTCCCCTCATAGTTCTCCTTTAATGTGCCCCTGTGTTGTCACCCTGTCACACAGGCTCCCAGTGAAGGTGATAAGTGGCACACATTGCACAGACATGGCTCGCTGTTGTCACCATGAGGAAACCTGCCCTGAGAAATGCCATGAGTCCACCATAACCAATTCCCTGAACAAGCGTTTATGGGAATTCCTATCTCCCGGTGTCCAGGACATGCATTTCCGGGTGTCCGGGGGGGGTAGATGTTTTCTACATTTAACCCTGCTTTCGGCAAGCCGAGCTGAATGTACAGCATGGAAGCCGCCGCTTGTTTTGTAAGATTGATCCCGGCGATGTCGATGAGATCACCTGTATGAAGCCTGCAGGTCTGCCATTCTCCATTGGGGGTGGGGGGGCGTTGGCGGGTAGGGGTGCGCATTGCGGAACCTGGCCTTGGGGCAGCAAAGAGTAAATCCAGCCCTGTGGACAGGTGAGACAAATGCTGACTCATGCGTAAACGGTATGGCGCTATGCTCATCAATAACATAGCACTGCATGCTATCACTAAATCTTTCCCCGACAGTAAAGCATGGAAGTACGTCTGGACAGTTTGCGTTGGCTGATGGACCAATACACCCCAAGCTGTATCTGGCACTTCTACAGAAGAACGTCAGGGCATCTGTTTGAGATCTCCGACATAAAAGGCAATGGGTCACTCAGCATCCAAAACACGGGAGTGCATCAGCAGCGGGATGTCTCAGACTTCTGCATTTTAGGCCAGCCGAGTTGGATTCTTGACCTCATTCGCATCTAACGTGTAGTGGCGTGATCCCAAGCAGGCTTTTACAGCAACATATTCTAAAAATATCTTGAACCAAAATAGTTTTGTATGCAGGACTGAGCCAAACCACCTCCCAGCCGCCGATCAGCAGTGGTTGAGGATATTTCCAACAACGAGGTTCTTCTAGTTAGTAACATAAGGACATGATATTTGCTCAATGACCTCGCTTGCTTAAAGGGTCCGTCCACAAAAAATAGTATATTTCAGCCTTTGGTAGATTTGTAGTGGCAATCCCGAAACACCCCCCTTCCCCGGCATGTCTTCTGTTAAGGACTCTATTGGTGAGTTCCCAGGCTCTCACACCAGGTGGGGCCTATATCAAGGGGTTCCTCTCTCCCTAGTAATTTTTTTGACATGTGGAATGTGGCACTGGAACATGCATGGGGGGGGGGGCAAAAGGGTAGGAATGGTGTGGGTGGCAGGAATGTATTTGGTCCTTGGGTCAGTACTATTAGGATATGTTGGGATGGTGGCCCTGAGTGGAGACCATAGACCTTGACCTGAGTGGGACCAACAGTTAATAACACGTTCGGCATCATAAAGCCACCTCATTAAGACCTACAATCATAGGACCTGGTAGAGGGAAGTCTTCCAGCGCCAACTTCATGAGATGTCATATGACCAAATGGCAAGAGCCGCAAAGGATGCTGGAACATGTAAAGAACTTGTCACAATAGACCATGTC
This sequence comes from Nanorana parkeri, assembly GCF_000935625.1. Classification (NCBI taxonomy): domain Eukaryota; kingdom Metazoa; phylum Chordata; class Amphibia; order Anura; family Dicroglossidae; genus Nanorana; species Nanorana parkeri. Next base: position 51,439 of record NW_017309538.1, read on the forward strand.
CACCTGCCTTTTACCCCGACCATAGTATGCCTTCTTCTTTCAGAGGAAACTTTCTACCATGGAAGGGACACTTGGTTGTGTTTGCTCCCCAGGCCGTAGCTTCCTAGTCTTCCCTTGTATTTTTGGGAACACCCAATACTACCGGTAAAACGGGAACAGAGTTGGCAATTACGGCAAGGAGATGAATTCTTGGTGTCCAGGTGGGGCAAACTCAGATAACAATGTTCCACCTATGACCAGGATACTAGTAATGTGTGGGCTTTAAGCCTTTAAAGCATTTGTTTAGTAATGGAAATAGGGAGTGAGGGAAGGATTGTGGTCATTTATTGACATGGGGAGGTATGGAGGGATTATGGTCAGTTATTGACATGGGGGTGGTGGGGGGAGGTATGGAGGGATTATGGTCAGTTATTGACATGGGGAGGTATGGAGGGATTATGGTCAGTTATTGAGGGGGGGGTGATTATGGTCAATTGATATTGGGTGTAGGTGGACACTGCTGCCAGATTGGGGTTAAGAATGATTTATTTTAGGATTTGTTTCTTTACGATGAATCAGATTTGAAGATATATTTCATGGATTGTGTCTCATTGTTTCCTCCATAGACTGGCCATCATTGTATAAGAATCAGGACAAAGTGATGAAGAACAAAGAAACAGTTGCAAAGAGTCCCTGCCTGACCCCTACCATGAGTTCCAAGAAGACGGGAGCTATAGGGACCCCTCCCGTGCCAAATCCAGGCCTCCTGGTATCCCCGGGTGTCCCAGCACCCAAGCCAACCCCCTTTGGACTGCCGTCAGCGCAGCACCTGCTGGCAAGCGTACAGCTCCAGAGGCTTAACAGTCAGTACCAGGGCGGTACAGACATCCCGCGCTGGGCCCTGAACAGCCAGGGGCCTCGTACTATCGGTGCCGGGATTCTGGACCTGGATCGGGTGGACGATGAGGTCCTCACCTCTCTGGTCTTGGAGATGGGACTGGACAGGGTTAGCGAGCTTCCGGAACTGTGCTTAGGACAAAATGAATCGGAACTGTCCACCACACCGGACAAATAAATTCACAGCCAACATACATTAAAGTGCATCGAACCCCAAAAACCAAAAATGTAACATATCGCGGCTTCCCAGACTTTAGATTTGGTGGCTGCATTAGTTTTCTTTTCTCAGGTGATCCTTCCAGGGATGCACTTCCTGTCCTAGAGTGACAACGCTCACTACTGTACTGTGTTAATGGAGGATCAGCGTTGTCACCCTAGGCTGCTCTTATGTGGACTGCAAACACCTCCCCCTCTCCTCATCTCCGTTACACAGAGGGGGAGGTCTTTAGTAAAGGTTGATGCATTTTTTAAAAGTGTAATTTCAGTACACAGGAAGTTATGAGGACACTGGAATTCTGGTCATATCCACAGGAATTCTGTACTTGCAGCAAAATGCACTTGGCTTAAAAATAAAACTAATGCAGCCACCACATCCAAGGACTGGTCAGCTGCAATATATTACGTTTTTGTCTTTGGGTTTAAAGCTGAATTGTGTAATATTTTCCTCAATGATGAATTCACTTTGTGTTTCTCACATGCCTTTGCACACATTTTACCTTGTAAAGGTAGCAGTGACATCATCACTGTGCTGTACCTAGCCTGTGCAGAGAGAAGAGCTGTGGGAGAGGCCTATCAGGCGCCACCCACTATAGAAAGGGGTGGAGACAAGACCAGTCACCCTACACAAGGAGAGAGAGAGCAGCAGTGACCGGTCTTTATTACAGAAGGGGGCGGAGACAAGACCAGTCACCCTGCACAAGGAGAGAGAGCAGCAGTGACCGGTCTTTATTACAGGAGGGGGCGGAGACAAGACCAATCACCCTGCACAAGGAGAGAGAGCAGCAGTGAGCGGTCTTTATTACAGGAGGGGGCGGAGACAAGACCAGTCACCCTGCACAAGGAGAGAGAGCAGCAGTGACCGGTCTTTATTACACGAGGGGGCGGAGACAAGACCAGTCACCCTGCACAAGGAGAGAGAGCAGCAGTGACCGGTCTTTATTACAGGAGGAGGCGGAGACAAGACCAATCACCCTGCACAAGGAGAGAGAGCAGCAGTGACCGGTTTACATTACAGGAGGGGGCAGAGACAAGACCAGTCACCCTGCACAAGAAGAGAGAACAGCAGTAACCGGTCTTTATTACAGGAAGCTCCAAGTTTTGCACAGATCTGGAAGAAATACACAGGGCTTCCTGTATTTAGATGATATCTCATTATTCCTGGGTTCAGCTTTAAACATTTTATTGGCAGAAACAGCTACAACTACATGTAACAGGTCTGAGAACATATATAAGCATTTTCAGGAGATTTGCAATAATAACATTGTAAGGAAACATGTTTATATCACATACATTGTATGATGTTGGCTGCTGATCTTTTTATGTACACTGTAGGAGATTATGATGAGTTCTAAATAAAGATAATTCTCCCCGTGTCTTCTCTGCTGTACCGACCTCGGCGCGTTTCTCTGACCACACGCTGACAAGTATTCAGACCTCGTCTTGGTGTATCACATCTTTGCACCTGCTTGATCACCAATACCCCCCCTTGTGACCCAGGTCATCCATGGACATGAGCAATACCCCCCTTATCACCCAGGTCATCCATGGACATCAGCAATACCCCCCTTATGACCCGGGTCATCCATGCACATCAGCAATACCCCCCCCTTATGACCCGGGTCATCCATGCACATCAGCAATACCCCCCCCTTATGACCCGGGTCATCCATGCACATCAGCAATACCCCCCCCTTATGACCCGGGTCATCCATGCACATCAGCAATACCCCCCCCTTATGACCCGGGTCATCCATGCACATCAGCAATACCCCCCCCTTATGACCCGGGTCATCCATGCACATCAGCAATACCCCCCCCTTATGACCCGGGTCATCCATGCACATCAGCAATACCCCCCCCTTATGACCCGGGTCATCCATGCACATCAGCAATACCCCCCCCTTATGACCCGGGTCATCCATGCACATCAGCAATACCCCCCCCTTATGACCCGGGTCATCCATGCACATCAGCAATACCCCCCCCTTATGACCCGGGTCATCCATGCACATCAGCAATACCCCCCCCTTATGACCCGGGTCATCCATGCACATCAGCAATACCCCCCCCTTATGACCCGGGTCATCCATGCACATCAGCAATACCCCCCCCTTATGACCCGGGTCATCCATGCACATCAGCAATACCCCCCCCTTATGACCCGGGTCATCCATGCACATCAGCAATACCCCCCCCTTATGACCCGGGTCATCCATGCACATCAGCAATACCCCCCCCTTATGACCCGGGTCATCCATGCACATCAGCAATACCCCCCCCTTATGACCCGGGTCATCCATGCACATCAGCAATACCCCCCCCTTATGACCCGGGTCATCCATGCACATCAGCAATACCCCCCCCTTATGACCCGGGTCATCCATGCACATCAGCAATACCCCCCCCTTATGACCCGGGTCATCCATGCACATCAGCAATACCCCCCCCTTATGACCCGGGTCATCCATGCACATCAGCAATACCCCCCCCTTATGACCCGGGTCATCCATGCACATCAGCAATACCCCCCCCTTATGACCCGGGTCATCCATGCACATCAGCAATACCCCCCCCTTATGACCCGGGTCATCCATGCACATCAGCAATACCCCCCCCTTATGACCCGGGTCATCCATGCACATCAGCAATACCCCCCCCTTATGACCCGGGTCATCCATGCACATCAGCAATACCCCCCCCTTATGACCCGGGTCATCCATGCACATCAGCAATACCCCCCCCTTATGACCCGGGTCATCCATGCACATCAGCAATACCCCCCCCTTATGACCCGGGTCATCCATGCACATCAGCAATACCCCCCCCTTATGACCCGGGTCATCCATGCACATCAGCAATACCCCCCCCTTATGACCCGGGTCATCCATGCACATCAGCAATACCCCCCCCTTATGACCCGGGTCATCCATGCACATCAGCAATACCCCCCCCTTATGACCCGGGTCATCCATGCACATCAGCAATACCCCCCCCTTATGACCCGGGTCATCCATGCACATCAGCAATACCCCCCCCTTATGACCCGGGTCATCCATGCACATCAGCAATACCCCCCCCTTATGACCCGGGTCATCCATGCACATCAGCAATACCCCCCCCTTATGACCCGGGTCATCCATGCACATCAGCAATACCCCCCCCTTATGACCCGGGTCATCCATGCACATCAGCAATACCCCCCCCTTATGACCCGGGTCATCCATGCACATCAGCAATACCCCCCCCTTATGACCCGGGTCATCCATGCACATCAGCAATACCCCCCCCTTATGACCCGGGTCATCCATGCACATCAGCAATACCCCCCCCTTATGACCCGGGTCATCCATGCACATCAGCAATACCCCCCCCTTATGACCCGGGTCATCCATGCACATCAGCAATACCCCCCCCTTATGACCCGGGTCATCCATGCACATCAGCAATACCCCCCCCTTATGACCCGGGTCATCCATGCACATCAGCAATACCCCCCCCTTATGACCCGGGTCATCCATGCACATCAGCAATACCCCCCCCTTATGACCCGGGTCATCCATGCACATCAGCAATACCCCCCCCTTATGACCCGGGTCATCCATGCACATCAGCAATACCCCCCCCTTATGACCCGGGTCATCCATGCACATCAGCAATACCCCCCCCTTATGACCCGGGTCATCCATGCACATCAGCAATACCCCCCCCTTATGACCCGGGTCATCCATGCACATCAGCAATACCCCCCCCTTATGACCCGGGTCATCCATGCACATCAGCAATACCCCCCCCTTATGACCCGGGTCATCCATGCACATCAGCAATACCCCCCCCTTATGACCCGGGTCATCCATGGACATCAGCAATACCCCCCTTATCACCCGGGTCAACTCTGGATATCACCAATACCTCCTTTATCACCCGGGTTAATCTTGGACATCACCAATACCCCTCCCCCCTTATCACCCGGGTCAACCTGGGACATCACCAATACCCCTCCGTATCACCCGGGTCAACCTGCTTGTTCAACAATACTCGCCCTTATCACCTGTAGTGATGGTCTCGGGCGTGTGCGCAGCTCCACGTGCCGAGCCCGCCAGGAAGCTGACAGCGCGCAGCGCCAATCACAGGTACTGAGACATGTTCCCGGTCCGCAGCTGCAGCATTTAGGGAAAACCAAATGAGCACAGACTATCAGATCAGGATCTGACTGACTGCAGTCTCAATGCAGCTCAATTGAAATAGTCACCTCTGCTTAAGGCATGGTGTCTGCATGTGTAACCCTTTCACCTCCTCTACAGTATATGTCAGCTCCATTCTATCTCTGCTCTGACCTATGTATTAACCCCTTCACCTCCCTCATCCTCCACATCTGTACATTAACCTCAGCCTCCCTCTTTGAGTGACCTGTACAATCATGGATCTGGTGTACCATTACTAAGCTCCATGTTTTAACCCCCTCAGTACCAGCTATGCTGCCCTTCTTCTTCACTCAATGTGACTGGAGACGAGCCCTGGGGTAGCAGCAACTGGGGTGAAGGGAGCAAAGGTGTGCCGGGATCATGTGAGTGCTATTACCAATGGGAAGCGTGGGACAATAAGCCACGTCCCGTAGGAACATCCCCCTTCACTATGCCCAATACCAATCCATGCAATCGAACACACTTAGCATGGTAGACTTTCTTTAGCCAACAGAGGCCAACATGTCCCTACCATTCAAAGGCTGGTTGGTAGTGTTTGTCTCCCGGGCCAAAGGTTCCCAGTCCTCTCCCGGGTGTCTTCAGCTCCAGATTTCAATCTCCAAAGGAGTTCATACTCTATGGTGCTTCCCACCGCATGTGACAGATTGCAAAGCACCCCTGGTAGCCCCGAATCCCAACCCTGACCAAGGACTGATGGAAAAGTCCATTCCGGGATTAGAATTCCCCTCCCCCCACACCCGACCTTTAACAAGTAGAAAGGGCAGAAACACCAATAATTACATTTTGAGAACATTTTTTATTTAAAATTGACAAAATAAGCTCAAATAAGTCGACCACTATAGGTGGTCCAGAGGCGTCTGTTTTGCTGAAATCATACAATTCAGTCCATAGGTTGTCCATGCAGTGCTTGGTTTTCTGGCACTCGTTGTCCTTAGGGTCTAATGGCAAGCATCAATCGACCCACTTGCTGTGAGCCCAGGTCGTCCTTGATCCGCCCCAGTCTATGACTGTACAATTGCAGTGGAGCCCCCGTCACCTTCTGTGAGGTGGGTACTAGACATTTAGTAATTGTCGGGGCTGTAGTCAGTCTGGCTGGATTTTAGTGGCATTTATCTGGTTAATTCCATGTTTCTGGCATTTCCTGTACCTCACCTGGACGGAGTGCTATATTGTGGGCCAGCCAATGAGAGGCATTGCAGTGTATGTACAGTGCACTGGTTTCTCTCAACAAGTGGTGCATGCTGGGATTGGGTACATATACTGGAGGGATTTGCCATGTGCTCAGACTACCTGGGACCAGCCATGGATTAGGACCATCCCCAGAATAGGCCTGGGGGTGGAATAAGGCTGGAATTATTTAAAATTGACAAAATAAGCTCAAATAAGTCGACCACTATAGGTGGTCCAGAGGCGTCTGTTTTGCTGAAATCATACAATTCAGTCCATAGGTTGTCCATGCAGTGCTTGGTTTTCTGGCACTCGTTGTCCTTAGGGTCTAATGGCAAGCATCAATCGACCCACTTGCTGTGAGCCCAGGTCGTCCTTGATCCGCCCCAGTCTATGACTGTACAATTGCAGTGGAGCCCCCGTCACCTTCTGTGAGGTGGGTACTAGACATTTAGTAATTGTCGGGGCTGTAGTCAGTCTGGCTGGATTTTAGTGGCATTTATCTGGTTAATTCCATGTTTCTGGCATTTCCTGTACCTCACCTGGACGGAGTGCTATATTGTGGGCCAGCCAATGAGAGGCATTGCAGTGTATGTACAGTGCACTGGTTTCTCTCAACAAGTGGTGCATGCTGGGATTGGGTACATATACTGGAGGGATTTGCCATGTGCTCAGACTACCTGGGACCAGCCATGGATTAGGACCATCCCCAGAATAGGCCTGGGGGTGGAATAAGGCTGGAGTGCGGGAAGAGTTTCCCTGTGGCCTCCCGTATACAGGAGGCCTGTGTTGTTTTCCAGAGAAGAGAACCGGAGAAGCTGATGTCTGCTGGAGGTGCCTGGAACATAGAGGACCTCTGTAGCATGGCTGGTGTCTCTCCTGCTGAGGATCTGTGCTCATCTCCTGCTCATCCGTTACTCCAATTGCTATTTGCTGTACTGCAGGTGGATCTACACTGAGATGCTAAAAAAGTCTGGTAAATCTGGAGTCCATGTCTGTTAAACCCGGGATGTCTAGGATCCCTATACCCTCTCTCCCCAGTAAGAAGATGTCAATAAAAGTTATTCAGCATTGCATTACTCGAGTGGACATCAGTTTGTGGGTACTAGAAGAGGGTGGTTGAATGCTAGTGGGTCAGCTGAAGATCAGACCAGTGACGATGATCCGGTTATACCCGCGGCTCCTTCAGGCATGAGCGCTGCAGCAGTAAAAGCAGTACAGCGATCAGCTCATCTCTCCATCAGTGTGCTTTCTCCTCCTATCAGCATGCTTGTTGTCAGCCCAAGAAATGATGTTTTTTTAATCTGCTGAATGGGATTCTGCCTGGATCAGCAGTCTACGGTGCCGGCCCAGATGAAAATGAACAGCCAGGTATATTTCGGTGAAAACCATCTCAATGAAAAGCTGCACTTGGGGGAGAGGCAAAGACCTCCAATGGATGAACGTTACCCCCGGCAGAGACTCCTTATCCTTGTTCTCCATTCAGAGCATCAACAGGGATCTAGTTCTGAGACTTTTGGATGACGGGAAGGAACCCCTATTCGGGAAGGCGCTGCTCATGTTTAGGAGACTTCAGAACGGCAAGCGCTGTCAAGACTACAGTGTATGGGAAGTTGGAGTTCTAGTTTGTTCCTTTAGGAACTAGGTCCATTCCTTTTTCCGAAGCCGGTTGGC